>NW_010123058.1:0-14603 GCF_000699245.1 Pterocles gutturalis
AATATATATAATATATGTATAAAAAGGATGCACTCTTACAGCTGACAAGGTTTGTAAGGTTGTGGCTATGTTACAAATCACGGTTTAGGTATGTTCTGCAGCTTAAATTGGTGCTGTTTTAATCCCTTTGCTTATTGTCCAAAAAAGCTGGTAGATGTTGAGAAGTTTAAACAATACAATTAAACAACATTACCCCCAAAGCCTCTGAATTTCTTATCCTTTTGCATCCCAATTCAAAGTGTTGGTGTGCTCAAGGAGGGTTTGTATTGAGCTGAGGAAACTCCGTGGCTCCGTTCTGGAGCTCGACAGCTTCAGCGTTGGGTGTCCGAGATGGTGGACACCGTCCTGGAGCTGCTGTTCCTTCTTGGAATCCCTGTACTGGGAAATCACAGCATTTGGGGTAGTTTCGGGGTGTAGCATCCCACATGAGGGTGGTTCACAGCATTTACCATGTTCACTCTTCTTATGCTAAGAAGAGATAAACTGAGGCACTATTCAATGTATAGTTTCTGCATACAGCTCGGTTTTAACCAAAGGCTTGATAAGGTGAACTCTGGTCCTTGCTGAGTTGTTCAGCATACCTGGGAAATGGGGGTTGTGGCAATCACCACTTTACAAATAGACAACTGGGACAGCAGAGAAATTACACGAGTTCTGATGGATTAGAAATATTGCCATAGCCAGCAGGTCCCGCTGTCGTGGCTGCAGTCCGAGAGGTGGGCAGGGTCTGGGAGTCACCCATGACTTTCTGAGATGGGTATGGGAATGGAGGGGACAGGTGTGTCTGAACCTTGTCATTCAAAGCAGTGCATGACACTGGCTGGGTTGAGATGTCCACATATCTTTCTCCAGCGCGCTGCGTGTGAATTAGCAGTGTCCTACCCCAATGAGTATGATGAAAATATTTTCATTAAAAAAGATGGAGCAGAATTAGCCCGACACCTGGATTGCTGTGTTCTGGCTTAGCATCTGCCTGGAATGCACAATGTGTCCTGTGTTTCAGCCTGTCCAACCCCATGATGGGGTTCTCGTATGCGACATGTCCCCAGGATGCTGGGTGCAGTCTGACCAGAAAGCAGCCGTCCCTTGCTTCCCTGCAATGCCGAACGCAGGAGCCTCTGGGGCTGAGCAGGCTGGAGGGGCTGAGCAATGCAGGAAACAATTTATTTGCAAGAGCATCATTGCTGAGCTCTCTGCCAGTGCAGGGCATGTGCTGGTCCTTAAATTCTTGTGTTTTCCCCTCTCAGCAAGGAAACCTCTCCTTGGAAGTGCTGCCCTTGTTTCCAGGATAAAATATCCTGCAGCAAGAGGTGAGGTTCGTGTCCCACTTAATGATTTCGAAAGTTCTCTCTGGTGTTTCTGGAAACCCTAAATACACTCATGGGTTTGAGATATTTGAATAATAATATTTTACATCTTCAGGGAAAGGTGGAGGTATCTCCTCAGGTGTTTTTTCTGTTTAAAACAACACAGAACATTCACTTGATCACAGAGATGACTGCACGTAGCAGATTCCCAACAGAAAACATGCCTCACCAGGTGTAGAGTCATGGTGGGGAGATTCTTCCATACATGCCGTATTCACATGAACTCTTTTGGCTCATTGAAACCTTCTTCTTGCTTTAGGAATCGCCCGGACCTCCAGTGGAAGACTTCGGAGACTAAGTGACCAGACAAGTCCAAGTAAGTTGCAAGAATTTCTCTCTTTGAAACTTCATCATCCAATTAAAAAAAAAAACATGCAACAGGTAACTCTCAGAAATCATATCTCCTGCCTGCTGTCCAGTGCCCGTGGTTGGGAAGGCAAAGCTGGCTGCTAATAATTGCAGAGCTCTCCATGCTGCAGAGAGGGCAGTATATATAAAAAAAGAGAGCAGTATGTATATTAAAAAAAAAAAAGAGCAATATAAAATAGAAGATTAATTACTTACTGAAAAATGAACCCAGAGAGAACAATTAGAAAGCTCCATCTCAATTCAAGGGGTCTAATACAGGGCAAAAAATGAGGTTGAAATACAGCTTTAGTCATTAGCGGCTTTTTCGTACTCTCCTTAGCTATTATTTTTTATTGGATGGGGAGATTTATGGATTATGTGTGCTTGTGACTGAATTTACACTCCTAATTGCAGCTTAATGTTTCTGAAGCTGTTTCCGATTCAGGAGGAAGCAGGTGGGAGGGTTGCTTTCTTGAAAAAGGTGTTTTCCAGCCTCAGGAAAGCAGTAGCAGAAGTCTTGGTTCTTGTGCATCCCCGAGCCTGTGCGCTTTGTGTGTGTGTGACACTGGTTGGGACCACCCAGGGACAGACACGAGTCCCTGGTGCTTACCTGCATTGGCCTGACCCAAGTTATCTCCCAGGAGTAGAAAATTTCAGTCTTGTTGTCTAAAATACCCCAAAGGAAGCTGAGGCAGCCCGCTTCTGGGCATTTGCTTTTGATGATCCCTTTTACCGGCTCTGCCTCCCCCCAGCCCTGATGGACCTGTGCTGCTCCAAAGGTCCAAACCCCTGTGGGAGGTGTCTGTCTGCAGAATTGGGATCTCTGGTACATCACGGGTGTTCACCTTTCTTAGCATGTTCTTTGCTGTGATTGAAATCGTCCTTCACATTTGCTCCTCTGAGATGTATGAGCTCTCCTTGGCATTGCTGCCTCATTTTCTCCCGGATGCTGACAGTTGTCTCTGCTGCCATCAGCCTGTCCCCCTAAGAACCCCACTTGCCTGGACACCCTGCTCTGGCCACGCTCGGTTCAGGGCTTTTGTCTGCTCCCATTCCCTTGGTCTCTCTGTCACAGTTGCTCCCTCCAGGCTCGATTTGCTGTTTCAACCCATCTTCTCATCCCTCACATCCTGTCTCAGCTCCCAGATGGACTTATCAAAACAGACGTTTTCCCTCTGTGTGGGTGGGAGGAGAAAGCCACCACCCTCGGGATGCCTGCCGGCGGCCGCTCCAGCCTTGTGCCGTATCAAGGCATCAGCACGTGTGGAGCGGGGATTAGTCACAGCCGCCTGGTTAAGCGTGTGTGCTTAAGTGCCCTGGGAGCTGTGACACTGCCTGGCCCTTGTCAAGCGCTGGGATAAGCATGGGGACAGGTTTTCATGTTATGGCATCGACAAGGGTGACAGAGGACCTGGCGCACTGTGATGCTGTCCTGCTGCGGGGACACTGGCTGGGGACACGCACCTGGAGCTTCACAGCCATGCAGTGCCCCCATCCCCAACCCTAACGTTGTGACGTGTCGGTGGGAGGATGGAAATATGGTCAGAGTGGGCCACTGCACCCCGAACTGAGGTCAAATGGCAGGAAAAATGCATTGAGTGATAATTTAGCGTGAGTCGCAGCATCAGTCTGGGCGCTAAAGCTTCGCAGCAGCGATCGCTGGGTCCGGAAGAGCTGAGCTGCACTTTAAAGCTGATGCTTCAAAAGTCGGCCACCAGCGCAGAAGCTGGTAGTTTTGAACTGAAGTGCGTGTTTATCTTCTGCATGTGCAAAAACAAGGTTGCAGTCTCAGCTCTGGCACCGCGTGTTTTCATATGTATGTGTCTGAGGACAGAAAGGGGAATTGGTAACGCCCCAAAGGGAACTGGAGTGCAGAGAATCTAAATTGAAAGACACAGCGCATTTGTTCAAGCTTGTTTTCTTTAGACTCTAATTATATACTTTTCCACTTTTCTGGTGAGAGACCTTTCAAATCTTAATATTTTTTTTTCAAGTTAAAATCAAATGAGCAGCTCAGTGTTCTAGTTTACATAGCAGTAAATATTTATTACTCCATATAACTGCAGCTCAATTTCCCCTTGTTTCAGGTCCAGATTTTCCCCTCTGCACATCTGGCCTTGCACCCAGAAGCTTTTATTCCTGTAAAAGATAAATCGGGGTTGGGATGGCTGAGCAGTGGTTACAAGTGAAGCGTTGCAGAAGGGGGTTGCTGTGGGCTCTTTGCCACCCTAAACAAAGAAAGGGGTGATGTGCATTGCCGTAGCCACCAACTCTCGGGGTCTAGAGAGCCACACGGTCACCCCCACACCACGTGCTGCCTTGGGGCATGCAGTGACGGCAGGAACCTGGAGTTCTGGCGTTGATCTCTTTTGGAAACCTTATTCTGTGACTCCTCTCAGTTTTTCTTGTCCCTTTGAAAGCAGTTATGTGGTGTTGGCATCCAGCATTGCTCAGTGAGCAGCAATTCTGGGACTTTGGAGCTTCAGGTTTGGTTTCAGACAGGCCTGCTGCACAGTCCCGGGTAAGGCACTGAGGGGGGACTCATCTGGCTGGTCAATGGAGAGAGTTGGAGAGTCTGAGAGCACTTACTGGAGGATGGGAAGAACGAGCTTCCTGGAGGAACCCTTATCCCTGTAGGATTGTAGGTAACCATAATTTCTTTAGGAACATACATTTAGGGAGATGCGAGTCCTATTCTCTGTCTCAGTTTGGTTTTCTTTGGCTGCAAAAGCAGACTTGATACCACACATACCTGAGGAATGCCCTGGGAAGTGGGGAGATAGCAGATTCTGGAAGCGTTCGAGCATCTCAGAGTTGTAATGGGGCTATGGTTGTACAAAGAGATGTTGCAGTTATTGGTACAAAAGCTCTTTCTGATGTCCAGCACCTTGAAGGTGCTGAGCTAAAGCTCACCAGGGCCCATTCAGTGGAAGACAAGCTGGGCTCGCCATTGCTCCCTCCTCCCACAGTGTCACTGGTCATATCGGTCCTCACGCCCTGCAGCTCAGCCACGGGCCGACTCAGGGCTATGGCTTGCCACGGACAATGGCACCATCCTGGGGTGCAGTCTGACAGCAGGAACCAGGGGGGCTTGGCTTGAGGACTGGAAGGATGAGGAAGATGTCTGGGGCTTGGCACTGTCCTCATTGATCAAGACTTGGGACCACACGGGACCCTGCCCATAGGGTTGAGTTTTATGAGTGCTTTGGAGGCTCTGTTTAACCTGCACTTGGGAAGAGGAGTGGGAAGAAGCCCTTTATCAAAAGTTCCATCAGAGTTCAGAATTGTGGCCCTTAGCATGTCACTGTCACCTGATGTAGGTACCTTAGGGCAATATTTTTGCAGTGTTAAGAATGCTGTGTCAGGGAAGTTATTCCCACTTTGTTTTCCTACAACTGTACCTGATGAATCTGAAAGAGAAATATGTGCTGACACGTGCCATCTGGAGCAGCGATGTGATCCTGAGCTGGCCAGAAAACAGCCCCAGAGTAGTCGGAGTGGAAGAAATCGGCATTGTGTTCCTCTTGGGCAACCAGCTGTGCTCTGCACTTTGGTTTGTTTCCTGGCTACAATTCAGTTTTTGCTGGGAGGAAGGAATTCCCTTGGTGGGGATAATGCAGGAGGGTCCAGAGAAAGGTAGAGTTTTTAGTGATTTAGCTAAAACAGCCCATTTTTTCTCTACAGGTGAATGCAGGGAGGGGGGATGCCTTCCAGCTGCATTGCAGCAGAGCTGCTCCTGCACTGGTGCTATCTGTGGGTCAGGTGCTTTGTTCATGAGAGTTTCCAAAGGGATGGGAGGGGAGCAGGTGCCTCAGCTTTCCTGTTTGAGCCTTTGTTGGGTTTCGTGGCTGCCTGGAGCCGCGAGAGCAGAGCAGGGGTGGGCTGCCAGGGCCAGCTGCTGTCCAGGGCAGGCACAGCTTTTCCATCCAAAAAAGACAGGGCACGAGCAGCCCCACTTCTGCATCATCAGCAGTTGGCTGAGGATCAACCACAGCTTGTCTCAGTGTTTTTTGGAAGCACAGGACATAATTTAGAGAAGCATGAATCTCAAGGCCAGCTATTTGGGCTGCATTAGAAAGGGGCACTCGCTGATGTCATGAAACCTTCGGGCAGTTTGTCTCGTACTGTCTAAATACCTCTCTTGGTTATACAGCAAAGGGACTCCCATGCCAGGTGTGTTTGTTGTTTGTACCAAGCTTGAGCCCCTTGTCCACCCTTTAGGTTGATGGAGGTAGGCAGAGGAGCTGGAAGCCACAGTGAGTGGACAAGTGTGGGCTGGAGATGCAGGATGAGTGAATGGCTCAAAGGTGATGGTCGTGTGTAAGACTCAGATTTAGCTCAGGGCATGAGCTCAAGGACCCCATTGACCATTGTGTGTGAGACTCAGATTTAGCTCGGGGCATGAGCTCAAGGACCCCATTGACCATGGTGGCATGGCACTGCCATGCTGCCCAGGGCATCCAGGAGGTCTCTGCAGGAGCTGGTAGCTGGGATTAGTACAAGTGGAGAGAATATAGTTTTACATGAAAATTTCAATAAGACATGCACAGGTAGTTCTTGCCTTATTTTCCTTTTCCCTGGTTAAGCCTTGCATTTTGCCTTTAATGGTTATTGATGTTCCCATTTCAGAGTTGGGGGAAATAGAGCAGCAGTGAAGCTGTGCCTTTTGCATTGCCTGTGCATCTGGGGATCTTTCCTCATGGGCATTGAAATGGAAAGATGTATGGCCACTTGGATGGAAGAGCTGAACACATATAGCTGAGGGCATAGTTTAAATTGGCATCACCACTTCAACATCTCATTTCAGCAAGGTTCACCCATTTGGGATGCTCCAAATTAGCAGAGTGAGTTAAAGGTAGATATGGCAACAAATCATGCTGTTTCCGTCTCTCAGTACCTTGCCCTGAGGACCATCTCCTCTCTTTATGCCTGGAGCCTGTAAGGGAACAACTTCAGAAATCGATTCATGTGAGGTTGCAGGTTAACCAAAACAGTGGAAATAAACAAAAGAAATGTCAAAAGCCAGAGGCTCCCTAGTCAAGCGTATATGATTAGCGGTTACGTAAGCTAATTCAGAGTGCTATAAAAAACATTAGGGTTTTTAGGGTTTTTTTCCTCAGGGAAATGCTGCCAGAACTGTCACACGTCTCCTGCAGCTCAGACACGGGTACCCCCACCACAGAGCACAGCTCTCTATGTGTAATCGTGTTATCTGAGAAAACTGAGTTTGGGAACCCCTCCTGTAAACCTTGGTCCAGACCTTCCGGTTATCCTAGACTTTACTGCAGCCTTTTTTAGCTTCCTGTTGGCACGCTGGGATGCAGACTGTGAGCGAGCGCTTCTGGTCCAGCTGGAAGCTGGGAGAGTGCCCAGCATCTCTTTGCAGTGTGATGCTGTTAGCACGGACTGTGCCTTCACCTCGGTGGAGCAGCAGAGGGGTTAACTCCAGACTTGTGGCTGCAGCCTCATTGCTTTGTCTGTGTCCCTAGATGAGGTCATATGAATTTCTTTGGGCAGCCTCTATTCCCCTTTGTTTTAAGCACCACCCTGGTCACCCCAGCTGCATGGATCTCTGTGCCAAAGAGCGTCCCCCGTGCACATGCACCACTCGCTCTCAGGCTCCCTGGTGACAAGCCCTCGTTTGACATGTGTCCTCTTGGTCTTCCTCATCACGGGGATGAAGTAGCAAAGGGTGAAGCTTGGTCACCAGCCAGCCTGGAGCAACCCTTGTGCAGCAGCAGAGCTCTGCAGGAAATCCTAGTTCCAGGCAACAAGAAGTTAAACTGAAAAGTCTGCTCTCAGGTGCTGGGTGTCCTGCAGGACTCACCAGGTCGGTGCTTGCATAACGCAGACACGTGGCCTCCCAGCTGCTGGGGAGTCCCGTGGGGCTCCCACGTGCTCCAAGCAGAGATACGCATTACATACAGTGAATGAGGGAGCGTCGGCGCTTGTGTGCACAGCCAGGACATTAAGGAATAGTGATGGGTGCCATGGGGCTGTTTGCTCTTGAGGGGATGTGCTGAGCACTGGCTTGTCATCCTCTTCCCTGACAATACCCGTGATTCATCTCCAGGCTTATGTAGAGTGGTTTAGTCCCAAATGGCTGCTGGACATCCCAGGTGAGTAGGCAGAGCTTTTGATGCTTTCTTCGTACTGCACCTGGCACCTTGGGCTCTGGTGCAAGGAGACCGGAGACAGTGCAACGTAAATCAGTAGTTCAGGAACGACTGGGGATTTAATGCTCTATAATGTTTGGAGGCTTTAGCTGCTGGCTGTGTTCTAAGATGATCATCTTTCTCACAGGAACGTGACACGCGTTTGTTGGTGAGTGCTGACTAGGTCCGCAGGGTTCCCTGAGGATAGGGGATGTACAAGTGCAGAGTGGGGCTCGGGTTTGTTGGTGAGTGCTGACGATGTCCGCAGGGTTCCCTGAGGAAAGGGGATGTACAAGTGCAGAGTGGGGCTCCTCTGGGACAGGAGCAGCAGCCTTGAGCGAGGTTAGTTATCACCTCAGGACCAGGCATGTCCGGAGAGAGCTCCTAACACCCTTCCAAGAGAACCTCACACCAGCGGCAGCAGAGAGGAGATGGGAGAGCAGGGAAGGGGAATGGCAGTGGAGTGTGGTTTTATCTCATTTGTCTCACCTCATTGTGAAGGATGGAAGGGAAAAAACAAAGCCCAGTCCTCTAGAGGAGAGCACAGTGCCCTGGGAGATAGAGATAAGTTCATCACCTCTGCCAGCCCCAGCCTGTGTCCTGCCAGGGGCATGGCCACGCTGGGACGTGGCTGGCCCGAGATGCCTGAGCAGGAGCTGATGGAGCACGAGCCCTCCTGGGGCTGGGGTGTGAAAGGACACGCTTCCAGCCAAGGTGTCAGCAGGCACTGGAGGAGTGGGAGAGCTGTGGAAGTGTGGGAGGGGTGAGGCTGCTGGCACCCTTCCCCTTGTGAACAGGGGGAAAACAAACCAGGGGAGGAAGGAGGGCTGGCGTGTCTCCACCTGGTCTGTACGTGACAGCTCATGCAGTGCTGGTCACCTCTGCAGCTGTGTGTGGTCACGTTCTTCTCAGTTGAATACGTGCATCTCTCCGTGGTGTTTATTTTCTTCATCTTTTTGTTGCTAAAACGTTGGTTTGCAAATTGCTCTTGGGCATGTTGGCAGACCAGCTGGTGGCTGCTCAACTTTTCCCTTTTCCCCTTGCAGTCTGCTGTCCCTCATCACATGGGCAGAGGCAAATTCTCAAGCCCTGGCTCCCACCACAGGCATCCTCTGGGCCTCCGAGGCCAGTGCATCCGGCAGTGGCTAGTGTTTGCCAAAACCCCTAATTGTACCTTAGGCAGAGAGCACCCATTTACTCCTTGCTATTTTTGTCTTGTGTCTAGGACTGCAAAAATAGACAGGAACACAGCCTTTCATGCCCTTTGTTGCAGAGAGATGACTTGTTTGTCAGGCAGCTCTGCACTTGGGCTAGTGGATAAAACACTCTTGGTGTTCAGGGCTGAGCATCAACTCCATCAAAGACGTTGCTCCTCGATGGCTTCTTCTGCCAGGTTGGAGCTGTTGCAGTGACCTGCCTGGGAGGCTGCAGAGAAAATGGCTGGTGTTCAAAAGAAGAGCAAATACAATATATAGATAGTATATATACAATTGCAAATACTATATATATAAAAAATGCAATTGGGAACCCTGCTTTCCCCCAGCAACTTCTTGGTGGGGAGCGACCAGAGACCTTCAATTATGGAGTAACCCCTTGTTTTGGGGACTCAAGTAGTGAGCTGGGGAAAAGTGAGTGTTGAGAGGACAAGAGTGATGGTAGAGAGGAGTGTGGGGAGAAAAACGTAAGCAGAGGATCATGGAAGAGTTAACATTTATCTAAGACTCCCTGTGCTCTCCTGGGAGGGTGAGTGTCCAGCCCTCCTGCCTCGCCTTTTGCTCTGCACTGCCAGCTGCTATTAATACTTCAGCGTGCGAGTGTTAAAGCGTGCGCAGAAAGCCCAGAGAGGACACGCAAGGGATTTCCGGCAGTTTGAGGCTTTCAGGCAGAGAGGTTGAGAGCCAGCGCGGAGGAGAGCCCTAACAGGGGCTCTCCTTAAAGATAAATCCCTCCACGGGAGGGGACAGGACAGAGGGCATGATCTCAAGGGGCTGTGTGGGCTTGAGGCGGGGGGGAGATGCCCTGCTGCTGTTTCAGCCACCCCCTGGTGCCACTGGCGTACGTGTTCCTGGGTGGTGATGAACCCTGCGTCCTGGGCATGGGCTTTGGCTTGGGAAAAGCAATGACTCGGGAGGATCTGTGTTGCCTTGTGTTGAACAGATAAGGGTTTTAATAAGAAATAATCAGGTAGGAGCAGTATAGCGCTTGGCAGGAGATGTGGAGCTGCGGTCCAGGGCAGGGCAGGGCAGCTCCCTGTCTGCCCAGCTGGGACGAGGGGATGGAGGAGTGGGGAGGCAAAGGAAAAATAACTGTATTAATAATAACTAGCAAAGAGCAGGGCAGCGGCATTCAGAGGACAAGTACCTCCCTTGGAAAGAGGGGCATCTCCTTGGGGTGTTTTTTGGGGGTTTTTTGTTTTAAATGAAAAAGGAGAATTTTAGCCAGCGTTTTCTTTCTTCTGTCATCTTACTGGCTGGGTCCAGCCTGGGGGTAAATGGCATAGAGGGAATACAGTGGAGTAACACTTGATTGCACTGTTTGAGTTTGGACCTTTTTAGCCAGTGTTTTCTTTCTTCTGTCGTCTTACTGGCTAGGTCCAGCCTGGGGGGAAATGGCATAGAGGGAATACAGTGGAGTAACACTTGATTGCACTGTTTGAGTTTGGACCTCATGTGAAAACACTTCACTGAACATAATTTGATTTAGGTCTGCTCCACTCTGCCGCGCTGTTCTCCCCCTCTGCACTTTCCTCTCAGCTCACTAGTGCTGCAGATAGCTGAGCTTGTGAAAGAACCAGTTGAAGCCCCATTTTTCCTGCCTCTCCAGGCCCTGGAGGTCTTTGGCTGCTCTGGTTGCTTCCCGGCACCTTTGTCAATGCAGTTTGAACCTCTGATCCCTGCACGGGCTTGCAGCGTTCATCCTTCCCAGCTCGCTCAGCAGCAGGGCTGGGGTTATAAGGTGTCACCTGGCTGGTTTGCTAGAAGTGTGGTAGAAGTGGCCAGCTGTGGCTATGGGAAAATTAAAGGTGGGAAAGAAAATAACTCTTCTGTTGGATGAAACGCCACAGGAACACAATCACAGCGTAAACCTAGAGAGGCAGACAGGGAATTGCAAATAGGACCAACCTGAATACCTGCAGGCATCTGTACCAGGGCGGCTGCTGCTGTGGCTGGGGGCGGTGTCAGCAGTCCTAAATTCCCTCCTGGCTGCCCACCCATGTCCCAGGCTCTGTGGCATGTCCCAGGGTCAGGGGTGAGCTTGTGCTGTCTTCACAGCACCTTCCCTGGTTATCTACGTGTTCGTGCACAACAAGCAGGTTATTGCTTAGCAAAGGGCTTGGGCGTTGCTGGGCTGGGCTAGGGAAGGTGTGAGGGAGATAAAATTCAAACTGAGCCTGGAGCAGGGCTTGGCTTACTTTCTTTCTTGTGATTTCCTTCCTAGCTTTCTCCGCACCTGGCAGCGCTTCCTGCCGGCTGCCACCCGTGTGATGGTTAAACCTGCGAGGCGGGGCGAGGGAAAGCCTGTGCACCCTGTGCCAGCCTCCGCCAAGCAAGGCTCCTGCGTTGTCTCAACTTCTTGCTTGCAAATGGAAATTGGGTTTACCTTTAGAGTGGGGGTTTCCTAAAAGTTGCTCCCGTCTCTTCCCTTTCCTCCTGGCTCTACCAAAACACACCCCTGGGGGGTCTTGAGCCCTGAGAAAACAGCCCCAACCAGGGAAGAGTCTTCTCTGTCCCTTTCCCAAACCCTAGATGTGCTTGACTTCCCCCCCAACCCTTTTAACAGTAGTGTTAGAAAATGCAATCTGTTTTCTCTTTCTCCACATAGACTTGTACAATGCACAGACAACCAAACACCCATTTAAACGGGCACGCGGCAAGCTTCTCAAAAACCAAGGAGGGTGGCTGACCCCCAGCCCTGTAACATGCGGGTCACCGGAACCACATCTTCGAAGCGAGCAAACCCTGATGCTGGCATTATGGGCATGGCATGGCCGAGCAGCCACCTCTCAAGCGCAGACACCCCAGTGCCGCTGGTACCTGCGGCGGTGGTGGGAGCGCTTTGAGCAGTGCTTCAAACGGGGACACACGACTGTACCTTTAAAGTGAATGCATTAACATTTGCTTGAGGACTTGAAGTCTGAATGAGAGCATCTACCTGGAAGCTTTATGAATTTAAAGTTCAGTTGCATTAATTAGCATTTGGATTCGCTTCCCCAAGTGCCTCATGTTTTGCCCTGTGAGAAATTGTGCCTCTGCTTTGTCCCTCCTCATCACCTGGGTCTTGATGGGTTAAAGTCCACAAACTTGCCTGCTGCCCCCATCCCTTCTTCCTTTCCATTCACCTTCTTCCTTTCTTGATATTTCCCTTGAGCTTTTCCCTTCCTCTCCAGTGTTAAGGAGCTCGGCCATAAGGGCTGCTCGGTGGAGGCAGTGGATTTTGTGCTGCGTGGGGCTGTGCAGCTCCCCAGGTTCCTTGCTTTGTGTTTGGCACCTTCGAGGTCTCAGGCAGGAAACATGGTTTTGGTCTGTGCTGGGAAAATGTTGCTTATTGTCCCCTCTGTAATGCCTTGGGCACTGGCAGCAGGAACATGCGAAGCTTTAATAGCAAATAGAGAAAGAACAGGAATGGGAGAAGGAATTTAAGCCTCCCTGCCCAGGGAATAACCCACTGGGGACTTAGAGGGAAACTTAGCTAATGGATGGACCGTCCTGGGGCTGCCTCCCACCAGCTCTCTGCCATCTCTTGTGCAGCGAGGGTGGTGGCCTGACCCCAGTGCTTGGTGTTAGCTGTGTTCATCCCTCTGGTTTGGTGACACTGACTCTCCATCAGCTGCTGTACGGGGGAACACACACGTTTGCTGGGATTTTTCATCTTGAAAAGCAATGCAAGGTAGGTCTGGGCTGTCCAAAGGTCCCAGCAGCACCTGGAGTCTTGCCTTGCAAGTTTATTCATCCAGCCAGGAAATGATTTGTCCTTCTGCCCGTGCTACAGGGGGAAGTGCCAGGTTCCATCACAACTACCATGCTTGTGATTTTCCATGTGAGCTGTGAGCATTTTCGGGCAAAAAGTGCCATGTGCACTGTGCCGAGCACACGAGGGTCCTGCCAGTGCAGCTGGCCCGTGCAGCAGCTGTGCATCCCTGCCAGTGTCTGCCATCCCTGCCTCCGGGCTGCGGGGGGATGGCTTGTTTGCCCGCTCTGGGGACAGAGGCTGTGCCCTCGCATCTGGCTGGGTGACTCAGGCTCCATGCTATCAATAGGGATTGGTGGCGGATGGCACGAGAGGGTCGCACCGGGTGGTTTGGGCAGCGGGCGCCGTCTCAGCGGAGGTGCTACTGTGACGTCCCTGCTGCTTGCACTGGCCGCCAGCCAAGTGGAAGTTTCCGAGCCGGCCAGCCCATCGCCGCATCCGCGCATCCCTCCATCCCGGCCGGGGAGAGAAGGATCTGGCGAGGGGCTCTGCAGGGCTGCTCCCCTCCCTCTGTACCCCGTGCCCTGCCTGGGCATCACGGGGAAGGAAAGCTGCTTCCAAATCCCACCTCTTCTCTGCTGTGGGACTGAGGAGAAGACAAAGTACTGCTGCCCGGGGCAGAGACTTTCACTATTGCTTTCGGGCTGGTTGCAGAAACCCTCCCCTTATCGCCGTTGTGCAGAGGGGAGGAAGGCGAAGCTCTCCGGCGGGTTGCACGGGGCGAGTAAACATGTGCGGCGCTTGGGTCCTGCCTGGTAGCAGCAGCAGCAGCCCATGATGCTGTGCTGGGAATGAAGTCAGCCTTCATCAGCCGAATAGTTTATGCATGAATCGAAACTTCAGACCTGGCAGGGTGAGGGAATGCGCAGGATCCGTGTGCTTTTAAAATGCTGGAGCCAAGGAAGGAGGAGGGGATGGAGGAAATAGGAGGAAAATAAGCCTGGGGAAGCAGGGAGAGATTTGAAAAGCTGGATGAGTTGTTCGCTCTTTTATTGTGAGGAGCCAAGTCCCTTAGGCATCTCCTGGTGGATATTAAGAGGGAGCTGTGGAGGCTGGAGCGTTCCCCTGGACACTCGCGTGCTGTAGCTTTAAGACTGTTTTACAGAGGACTCGGGATTTCCAGTTTTCCTGTGCCTGGTGGAGTATTTCAGGGAGTTACAGGATTTTTTGGGTCATGCACCCCCTTTTTCCTTTTTCTTCCTCCTTTCTTTTCCTCTCTTATTCTTCCTTTTCATTTCAAAGAGACAAAGCTACTTCAGTTTGGAGCACAAACATATGATCAGCACATGGAAATGTGGTAATTTGGATGCATTCATGATTGCAACAGATTGAAGAAATTAGACCAGACAAAGACTTTTTTTTTTTTTTTTTGGAAGAGGAGGAGGAGGAGGCAAGGCAAGGAGGGAGGGAGAGTGGGGGAAAGAAGGGGACGCCACCGAAAAAAGGGACGGCCGTGACACGCGGATGCTAAATATATCCCGTAGTAATGGAGAGGGACCGGATTTCAGGTAGGCTATTGATCTTTTAATATGTTATACTCTGCCTTTGCCTTCCTACCTTTCCAGCAGCTTCTGCACTTTAAAAAGACAAACAGCCACGCTCTGGGTGGATTTCAGCTGATTCCTTTATTTATTTCTTTTTTTTTTTTTCTTCTTCCTTTCTGCATTTCTTTTTTTTTTTTTTTCCGTCCTCCTGAGCCCTCTAGACAGAAGGTGGTTCCAGCAGAAGCTTGGCAGGGGGGAGGGGGAAGCAAGAAGGGGGGGAA
>NW_010123058.1:14620-14886 GCF_000699245.1 Pterocles gutturalis
AGGTCTGGATTTCATTTGAGTCTCTCTCTCCCACCCCTCTGCTCCCATGTGCCGCACGGCGCGGGGGGATGAATGCTGAGCCTGTTAGCTCAGAGCTGCGAACCGGGAAGAGGGAGGAAAATAGCCGAGCTCTTGGCATGGAGACGCGTTCCGGCTCTGAAGGTTGGCTCCTGAGTTTGTGTGTGTGTGTGTTGTGGTTGAGCTTTCTCTGCCTGCCAAAGTAGCTTCCCCTGGCTTTTGTCCTCCCATCCTGCCTGCCCGCCCGC
>NW_010123058.1:15016-17597 GCF_000699245.1 Pterocles gutturalis
AGTGGAGGAATGAATAACTCCATTTAATTCTGTAACGAATTCTGCAAATCCCAGCTAATGGTGCACGTCTGAGTGGCTCCAAAAGCTGCCATCGAGCCGCGATGCTCCAGCGAGCTGGAGTGATGCTGCACCGATCTGCCTCTGGGATGGCCACGGCGGTGACCGTTGGCAGGGAGAGGGGACAGGCGGCGTGGCATCACCCGCGAGGCTTGCCCTCTGTGTGCAAGAGCGGGATGGCCGGGATCAAAGAGGGAAAGCAAGGGAAGAGGGGGGGGTCTGTGGCAGTGTGGCAGAGCTGGCAGAGTGGGTGCACTGCAGCCCGGCGGTGGGTGTCCCTCCTCCCGGCACAGCTCACCCTCCGTCGGCACAGCAGCCCAGCAGGCACAAAGCCTCTTCTCCTGGGTGTTCCCGGCTGGCTGCTGGGCATCGGCACTGGGAGGGAAACCACAGGGATGAGAGGAAACACTCAAGCCAGGGTGGAGTGAAACTGTGGCCAGAGCAAGCTGCTCTCATGGCTGGGCCGGACAGGGCTCCGGCCAGGGTGTACCGAGAGCACCCGGTGCTCCTGGCCGAGGACTTACCTGCAGGAGCATCCTCCGCTTCCCACCGCTTCTGGAAAGCATGGATGGCACCTTCTCGTCCCTCTCTCCATCCCTCTTGCTTGTGCTTTCTCCTCCAGTTTGAGCCACTTCAAAGCATTCCTGGGAGCTGCTCGTAGCTCGGAGCCTGGTGGGTGTTTCGGCAGCGCAGGGCTGTGGGCTGGAATAGCCTCTGCTAGGCAGGGATGGTTTGGTCCCAGGATAGCTTGGCCCTTCACATCTCCTGTTACACCCCCGGTGCGGCGCTGGGTCCCCTCCCTCTGTGCAGAGGCAGCGAGGGGCTCTGAAAGGGTCGCTGGTGGGAATGGGGGCTCCCTGGTGATGGGATCTGGGGCTCTTTGTTCCCCATGAGCATCCACAGTGCGTTTCTCTCAGCCCTGGAGCTGCCCATAGTGTTCAGCTGGGGTGAGGGGCGCAGAGCCCTCATGCCTGGGCTGGCTGTCACCCGCTCCTGGGGTGCGGAGCACCCAGGGACCACGCGGGCAGGAAGACCCCGGGCGAGGGTCCTTGTGTGAAGATGCAGGAGCTCTTGCTAACTCCCAGGAGCACAAGCAACGTTTGCAATTTGTTGATGTCCGAGTCCATACATGTTTCACTGATCTCTGCTGGAAATGGCTTTTCTGGGGGTGGTTCGGATGCGGCTGAGCTGCGGGCAGGAGGCAGGCAGGGCACACAGTGTGCTCGGTGGCCAGGGCCAGGTGTCAGTAAACATGGTGTGTGCCTTAACCTAAGGTGGTTGTGCCCAGGGGCTTGGTGTGGGATGCTGCACATGGCAGCACTCAGGCACGAGTGGGTCATGTACTGCATGGGACCCCAGAGCCATGCCAGCCACCTCGGGGTGTTTCTGATACGTGGCTCTGGCATGAAACGTGGGATGGGGGAAGAGATGGGCAGCAGGGATGGTCTTGGGTCTTGTCCCCAAACCCTGCCTGAGAGTGGTTGGCGCAGGCAGGGAAAGCCGCTCAGCAGGGCAGCAACAGAGGGGATGCAAAACCAAGGGTGGAGGCAGAGGAAAACTGTGCTCAAGGAGATTCGGGGCACAAAAGTGACAATATCACCAGGTCATGCTGTCATCTCTCAGGTCCACAGCACAGCATGGATTCAGAGGGTGAGCTGCTCGGATCACACCGGTCCCTCTGCTGCGGGCACGTGAGCGACTGCACCAGGCAATGTGCGCGGGGGTCTTGGGGGGCTGTGGGCTCTGGCCCCACTGTGCTGGTGGAGGAGAGGAGCAGGGAGCAGAGCACAGCCTGTCCCCCCCCCGCCGTGGGCAGCAGGAGTGCCAGGCTCTGGCTTCAGTGACGTGACTCAGATGCAAACAGATCTGTGCAGCGCTGGGGACCATGGCCCAGTCACTATTCTCGCCCCAATCATGCTTTTAATTAATCCTCTGCTGTGGGTGGGAATTAGCTGACTCCTGCGCTGAGTGTGCAGCTGCCGGACGGGGCGAGGGCATCCCGGGGCGGGTGGGAATGGGGCCTGGCCTCTCTTTGAGGGCTGCCTTCCCACGGGTGCTGGAGCTCGGCACGTCCCGGGGGGTCTCCGCTCCCCAGGGAGGGCTCAGGCTTCCTTGCACGGAGCGGTGTCCCCAGTCCAGGGTCTGGCGATGACCTCGTGGTTCGGGGGAAGGCACGGAAGGTGCAAGGTGATGCTGTAGGTCTGTGCCTGGTTCTCTGCTGGCTCCGGGGCAGCGAGGGTCTGCCTCGGGCTCTGGAACAAGGTGCCGGTCTTGGATGGTGCCTTTGGGTGCTGGTATAGGAAACAGTCTCATATAGCCTGCTAGTCCCTTTTGATCTGGTTAAATCACCTCTCTCACATTTCCACAGGGTAATACCGCATGAAGAGCCTTATCTCTAACTGAATTTGTTTCCAGGCACCCTTCTGCAGTGGTCTGGGGGCAGGGGAGCTGCTCTCTGGGGCTGCTGCGTTCCTCCCATCTGCCCCTTCTCTCCGCCGTGCTGGATTGCTGATGGCCTGGAGAT
>NW_010123058.1:17641-23198 GCF_000699245.1 Pterocles gutturalis
TCTACAAAGCCTCAATTGTTAATGTCGTGGGGCCCCGAAAGCAAAGGCAGGGCCCGCAGCAGCCGGACGGTGGGGTTTTGGTGGCTGCGATGATGGGGTGACGGTTTGGGTGCAACCGCGATGGGCAAGGAGGGCTGATCTCCCACGTAAATTATTAATATCGCCTTTGGAATTGCGCTGTGAAAACTCATGTTAAGAGTTAACGCAGGATGAGTAGGTAATTGTAAGCCCTGACTGGGATGGGTGGCTGTGCTGGGCAGGGCCAGCAGCTGGGAGTGCCCCAGGTGCTTGCAGGCAATCTGCTGAGCTCCAGCGCAGGGAGGAACTGTTTGTTAACCCCTTGGTGATCATGCTTCATCTTTCAGTTATATATGCATATGTCCGCTATGGATATGTTTGTGTGCCATACAGAGTTTAACATAGTTTTTATATACCATACGATGCACCTAAGTGATCCGAGCAGCATGGACACAGCCCCTGTTTGCAGCGTTTGGCTTTCAGAGGCTGCGCAGGCAGCAGCTCTCCGACTAAATGCATCAAGACAGAGCAGCTTCAGTGGTCCTCAGAGCCACCCGGGAAGCACCGCGTGCCTGGGCTGAGCAGTAGGAGCAGAGGGAAGCGACCCTTCGTGCAAATGCCAGAGGTGTGAAGGGTTGTTGGGAGGCAATGTGCTGTCTCTTCATTTTGTTAATAGAAGTTAATGTTCAAAATGTGTGTAGCGGGGCAGAGGGGTTGGGGGTGCTTCTGATCGCTCTAGCTGTCTTTTCTGCCTCAGGTTTCTTGGTGTCTTGGGTGTTATTCCTAGGAAATGGCAGATAAGTCTGACGTTTCTTTTTAGTGATTTTCTTGCTGCTATGCACCTTCTTTTGTCAAACGCTTTTCTTTTTCCTCTGGCTTGCAGCACATCACACACATGGGACACCAGATCGGGCATTTACAGTCTGAGCGGTTCTCCCTCCTGTTAGATCCCAGCATGTTCATCCAGCCCTGGCACCCAGGGACACCTTCCTGTCTGTCCTGTCTTTGCTGGTGGCTGTTGGTCTGTCCTGAGACCTCTCCTCTGCTCTGAGTCCTGCTGCTCATGTCCCTGCCTGGTGTTGACCCCACGGTTTGCTGTGACATGCGATGCCCTGTCCCCGAGGCCATGGGCTTGCCTGCTATGCACTTTGAAAACTACCTGCAGCTTTTCTCACCAGCATTTCTTGTTCAGGCATTTATGTTCATCCTCTTCCTAGATGTTGTGTAGGAACCTGCTGTGACTTTGGGTTTTGACTCATTTAATAGTAGGTCCATGCAGACCCATCTCTCAGGGAAGGGTTTGGGTTTCCCGAAGCTGCAGAGATGCCGCTGCAGCTGGTTTTGTTTGCAGCATGCTCCCTGCTGCTCCAGCCCCTCTTGGCTGCCTGCTCCTGCCTGGCCCGTGGATGCATTCCCACAGTTGTCTGAGGCATGTCAAGGTATGAAGCATTATCCATATCCTGACGTCTGCTCTTAAAAGATCTGCTGGAATTTCTGCTCATCTCCATTAAATACAATCCCGTTGTGAGGCACAGCTCATCTCTTGCCTGACAGCCCAGGTAACGCTTCTGGACAGCGCTCTGTTGAACTTGGCTAACCCTGGGGCAGGAGCTCCTTCGCTGCCCGCCCTCCTGCCTCGTGCTTTGCTGGATGACTCGGAGCCTCCCAGCAGAACGATTCCCATGCTGCTGGGGTGAGGGAGGACGTTTCTCATGCAAGTCGGGGCGCTTCCAAGGTCCAGCATACCATAATGCTGAGTAGGAGCAAGTACGTAGTTAGGGAAGTATGTCTGGGTCAACACATGTCTTGTGTTGCCTTAATGATCTCAGAAGCACAATATCTATGTCCTGTTGGCTTCTCCACACGGTACTTGCAGCTGTAACTAACGGACAGAATCATTTGTTAGAGAGCAGCGATGCCTCATGCTGTGATGCTGTAGTTGGGCTCGGGGCTCTGCGGCCGGATCCTGGCATCATACGGGCGGGAGGGAAGGTCCTGATGGGCAGCGAGTCCCGTTTTAGCAGCAGTCTTATACTTGAGAAAACGTAGGTGAAATTTCTTGCTCTGCCTCAGATTTTCTTTAAGTCCTTGGGAAAAGGCGTTTGTGCTCCCATTACCCTTTGATTTTGGGTAGGGATCTGGTGGTTGGGTCTCAGCAGTTGCAGTGGGGATGGCAGCAGCGTGTGCCTGCGGGTGGGAGCTCAGAACTGCAGCTGGAAACTCAAAGCTGTTCTGACACGGCAGCGAAGGGGGTCGCGAGTCTCTAAAACTGGTGTGTGCATGGGATCGAAGCTATTCCAGCCACACTGCTAGTGCTTGATGGCTGCTCTGAACAGCTGATGGAGACAGCATCCTTTCCACGCTTGCTTAACCAATGTCCATGGACACTGTCCCTTCTACGCTGAGTTTTCTTGGGCTATGCCCACTGCTTCTTCCCAATGGCTTCTGTTTGCAAGGGCAGCCTCCTTTCCTACACTGAAAATTAATTTACCCACGATTGTCTCCAAGTGGGATATGGCACTCCCTCTGCCTCTCCTCTAGCACTTCAGGCTGCTGCTGTTCCCTCTGTCCTGTGCCAGCACCTGGGTGCCGTGTCCCCGGCACAGGAAGGCTGTGAGCCCTTGCTGCTGGATGGAGCGGCTGTTAGAGCAGCAGGTGAAGGGAAATAGCCCTTCAGTGGAATGTTCAAGAGAGTGATGGGATGCTGATGCCAAGAATGTTGTTAGAGACTTATAAACAGCTCTGTTTTGTGGCTTGGGGAAAATGGGCATGATTTTACAGGTGAATAAAATGCATTAGTTTTACAAGCAATAATCACACAATAAATCCGAAAGTGCATTTTTTTTCTTGGAATCATAGAACAGCCCAGGTTGGCAGGGACCTCAAAAGATCACCTGGTCCAGCCTTTTGGGGGAAAGGGAGCCTAGATGAGATTATCTGACACCCTGTCTAATCGCATCTTAAAATCCTTCAGCAATGGTCACTCTACCATGTCCCTGGGGACGTTCTTCCAGTGACTGATTGTTCTCACTGTATGAGAACACTTGTCATGTCTTGTATCATGATGGAGATTGTTTTTTTCCCTGGACTGGTCCATATCCATGTGGAGTTGGTGCTACATAAACAGGTCTGTATTAATTTTGTGATTACATCATTCCCAGATTCTTTACAAACGAAAGCAGTCATTCTTGGAGCAAGTTCTGGTTTCCAGTGAAACCAGTGTGGGGAGAGAGAAGCACGATTGCTTGGATGCAGGAACTGCAGGGGAGCCTGCCAGGAGCTCTGCAGCATCTCTAGGTTGCAGCTTTGACCACCAACTGGCAGGAAGGTTGTGGCTTGAGGCTGTGGAAATAAAGGTTTGCTTGCATTTCACTCCTGCCTGTCTGATCTAGAAAATTAAACCATATCATCGAGACAGCCAAGGTTGATCTCTGGCACACTGGAGCAGAGAAACACTCATGTTTTGGTTTTGTTGTTGTCCGAAATGTTGATTCTTCAAAATCCCATTGGGTTTTGAGGAGTGGGGTCAAGGCACAGAAGCACGGGCACTCTCTGGTGTGGCTACTAATGAAGGTGTTGGTCCATAGATTCCGAAATTATTATCCTTAATTCCCACCCTGCTGAGTTCTCCCTCCGTGGCTTCCCAACCTGGGGCAGCATCTGTATCTTCCTGCTGCACCCCTGTGCTGGCAGCCCCCCCTCTGCCAGCTGGCGCTGCTCGCCTGGGTGTAATGCGCTCTCCTTTCCGTCCTGATGAGTGCAGGACATGCTTTTTTATTAGTTTCAGATGCTTTTTCTTTCCAGGGCTGTGTGCTTCGAGTTCTTAAGTCATGGTGCTGGAGCAGAGGCTTTGGTGACATAGGCAAGACCTTGCTGAGGAGGAAGAAGGCTGACATGGTGGGGCTGGGGGCCAGGGGAAGGTCCTCTGGAGGTGCTGGGCTTTTCCTGTGCACCTGATCCTTCACAGTGGTGGGGAGCATTGGGCCTGCCCAGCAGACATGGGATGGAGGGACTTAGAGTGGCTGAGCACCTCGGATGAAGCCAGAGCTTTTGTCAAGGGCATCTGGGTGTTTTAGGGGGGACAAATGAGTTAAAATCCTGAATGCTTGGCAGGGATGCTTGCTTTGAGGGGCACCTAGGAATCTGGAAGGTGGCTGCTGGGCAGTCGAATGGTGTGAAACTGCAGGTTGGGAAACCTGGGTGGGGACTCAGACCCAGGCTTTGAGCCCAGGGCCCATTTCTGCTTCACTGTCAGGCTGGTGAGAGCAGCCAGGTTGGGCAGAGGTGCACAGCGCTGCGGATAAGGCTGCTTTTGGTGCCCAGGTCTGGGATTTTGTCCCTGTGCTATTGGCTTGTGTGAGCTACAGCAAGTCATAGGCTCCCTCTGTTTTTCTGTCTCCAAGATGTTCACTTGGACTTTGAGGTTTTGGGCAAGTCGCTATTCAAGATCAGGGGAGCAGTCTGGTCCTGCATGAGGGTCTGTATCTCTGCACCTTCCTCAGAAGCACCTGGTGTTGACCTGTCCATGAGCTGTTGTACCAGCTGGTTCCTGGCTCTACCCAGCCCATAAGCAAAGAGCTTCAAGATCTTCTTGTCTAAGCAGTGCTGGAAATACAGAGCATCATGCTGCTGGTACCTTGCTGCCTGACCTGGTGGGAATCCTGGCTTTGGAGGCTCATCCCAGGCCCTGGTGCTGCTTTCCCCTGCTCAGGAGTGGTTTTTGTGGAGCACCCTGCTTGTGTTGCTGTGACAGTGCCGTAGGGACTGCAGCTCTGGTCAGAGTTTGATTGATGACTGCTGGGTGCACTTGGAGGACCAGGTCCTGATGACTTGTACAGAGACAAGTGAATTGCCTGGGGCTGCACAAGTGATCAGCATCAGATCTCCCACTTCCCAGCCCAGAGACCCGTTTCCTTGACTACACTGCCTGTAAAGGAGGGAGAAGAGGCTATTTCAGCTGGCCACTGCAAACCTATAAGGACCGCTCCAGAAATTCCTTGCTGCTTTTTTAACATGTGTGTGGAGGGGATCCCTGCATGAGAAGCATCTTGGTTGGCTTCAGTAACCACCTGAATGCCTCTAAGTAGTACATACCTGCTGGGGCCAGGTCACTGAGGTCCCTGGACTGACTTTGCAAGACCCCAGAGAGGCTTATCCCCCATTTCAAGTGGGGTTATCAGCAGCTGCATCAGTCACTGGTTTCCAGTGGGGCGGATATCATCGTCCCCAGGGGCTTCAGTCTCGCATCTCTTTGACTCACGAATCTTGCACTCCCAATGACTCACCCCTATCTCCAGGGGTGCATCAGGCCTGGGAATGGGGTGCCCACGGGCCAGGCAGGGACACGGCAGGTCCTGGGATCCCCGTCCCTAGGCCAGGGCAGGGATGCTCAGCCTCGGGATGCGGGGATGCCCACCGTGCTCCTGCCGCCAAAGGCTGCTGGGGAGGTGCGGGGGGGGACTGTCTGCTGGCCCCCACCCCGGGCAGGGGTCCAGGGGATGCGCTGGGCGCTGCCCCGTTCCCTACCAAGCCCCAGCTC
>NW_010123059.1:0-57302 GCF_000699245.1 Pterocles gutturalis
GGCCTCAGCTCTAAGCAGCTGATCTCGATTCCCCTTTCTTATTCCAGACTCTTTTCACAGCATACCCTGCCAAGACCTTCTGCTGGTGCTTTACTAAGAATTATTTTACTTACACTTGATTACAAGCATAGCTTGGGACTAAGAATTGTGAAAGGATAGAGTTTCAGAAGGAAAAAATAAAAAAGGAGGGTCAATTATAGGTACAACTTGATTCACTAAGCAGCAAAACCACTGGGTGTCTTAATAAAGCCAATTCCCTACCCAGGGAATCCTCCAACAGTCTTTTCCACCAGAGCAGACCTTATCCAAGCGGGAAGTTCTTTTGAAATGTATTTAATAACCTCCATCCCCCTGCCTAAAGAGGCTTATTGGTAGCTCTCAGATGGCAGGATCAGGGTCCAGCAAATATTTCTGTCATTGTTGCAACCCAGCTGCAAAGGTTTAATATAACTAATGGCAGCGGGTGGTTTCTAATACCGAAAGGTCACTGAGTCACAGGAAGCCACCTGGCACTCCAGTATCTTTGCAGCTCACAATTATTATTATCTATTATTGTTCTCTATTTATAATAAATACATCAAAATCTTGGGGGAAAAAAAAATCTATCCAGAGGTGTAGGAATCCTTGCCAGAAACATAACATGAAATTTAAATTAAAACCAGCAGCTGCTCCTTATCAGCAAGCCAAAAAGAAATAGCCAACCCTAATAAAATGAAGTGCAGACCATGCCTACATTTCATGCAAATTTCAGACCTTAATGTGTCACTTCCTGAAAAGGTGGCTAAAAAGACAGACCACAAGCAATTCCTTGGTGTCCCTGGTATTTAATCTGACCTCCAGTACCAACTTTCTGTTCTGTATTACGAGGATGCTTTTTCTTTTTCTGTTAGATTGCATTCTGGGTCACCTTTAAGATATAGTTTAACGTGCCATTCCCCATGCTGCTCTAGTCCCAAGGGCACAAGAGAACAGAATATAGCAACTAAATCTACTTTCTTTACAAAGCTGACTTCTTTGATATTGCTGTTGTGAGATTATTGAACAGCAGCTGGGGATTCAACAAAAAACCCAGAGGTCAAACTTCAGTAGCTAAACACAGGTGCTAAATTCAGGCAGCTGCTTCAGTCTCCATGATATATTTAGCCAAGCAGGGCCAGCTGGTCTTTATGTGTGTCCTTTCCATGACTGATCTGATTTTCTCAGATAAGGGATGTACATATATAAACCTGGGTACCAGAAGGATGACAGCATTACTATCCAGTGTCTGCTGTCTGACCAGGAGCTTCTTATAGCTACTGAACAGAAGAAGATGTGGTAGCATTTTGAAATGTGCACAGGAAGGTCCTTTGGGATGAAGAGAAATTGTATAGATCTGGCATCTGGGAATGATAAGCCAAAAAAGACTCCAAACCATGCTGACAGCTGTATCACTTCCAGTCTGATCAACCCTTGGTCAACCCTTACCACTATCAAAGGAAATAGAGGAGATCTAACAATATCAATATGGAAATCCAGTTTTCATTCATGACTGTGTTTACTTTGGTCATCCACACATGACTACAAAGTGCAAGTCCAGCAAGTGGTGATAATTTCTGCTAATGTTTTATGAAGTACGGTTGTGTTATGTGAAATCCATTTAATCATTTTCTGAGCTTGCTTGCTGATGAGTTTGCTGAGTTTCTCTTTGTTTTTATATTATGGCAAAGTAGAGGAACTGGTTTCTGTGCTACTTACTCTTTGCTTCTTCCTTGTATTTACTCTCTGAATTGCCAGAACACTTAAGCTCTGTCTTGAAGTCTTACACATGAATATAACAAACAAATCATTTCCAAATAATTCCCCTTTCAAGGTTGAGAAACCTGCTCTGAAATAACTGTCAGGGATTTTTATACTCAATAGTGTATCAGATAGAAATTGCAGAAACATTATTAAAAGAAAACAAAAAGCTGCAGTGAAATTCCTAGCTTATCACTGAGGTGTATTAGAAAATTTCCTGCAGTTTCTGGTTCATTTATGAAAACTGATCCAGGATATTTTCACTATTTCTTCAACAACCTTTATGAGGAGGATTTTCATTTATAGCATAGGTATTGTTTTGTGGAATCCAATGCTGCAAAGTCTTGATCTCACTTCTGGCATTTATGCAGTACTTTAATATACAAAACAAATCATCCGAGAAGGAAAATTGCAATTTTGGTAACCTTTTGCACGGATGATAAAAAGTGTCCAAATGCAACATTAAGGTCAACATTCCAATATTTGTTTCTTTACTAAACCGGTATAAAACTTAACATTTCTTTCCTTTTATCATCCTCTTTCCACAACATATTTTTGTTGCTTCAGGCTTTGTAACTATATGAAGCCGTTTCAGCTCCAAATGTCTTTTAACATATATGTATTCTTTGCTAGTTCTAGTTAGTGGTTCCTCTAACATATCATAATTTTAATAATATTATTCGGCCACCTCTGCTTTAGAGAAAACTCTGTTTCCTGTTGCATTTTCATTTTGCAATGGTTCTTCCAGAAAACGTAAGTGCCAGTGAAAACAGAATTTGAAGCTGCATGTGTCAATCGGAGATGAACATCAAATGGATGGCGTTAACAGAGCCTAGAGGTGCAACATTTCAGCAACTGAATGAGGCAATCAACCAGCTGCTGGCAGAATAACTCGATCTGATGGTATTCCAAATGTACCCTTTTAATTTGCTGGAAATTGTCTGAATGTCAATCTCAGAATCATTCTTAGGTTTTTTTTTTTTAAGCTTTTCATTCCTCTTGATAGGGCAATGTTAATTGAATGGCAACATGATGTTACCTTAGCTAGGTGTAAATAATCAAGTTTCTTCCTTTTTGGTTCTTTTTGTGGTTGATTTTTTTCATAACTTATTGGAAAATTAAACCACTCTGATGTAGGAAAACTATTATTTCTCCTCATTTCTGATTTTATCATCTAGTGTGCTGCAATTGCATTAAAGAAAACCCCAAATGCCTGAAAGTGTTTCCTGTTACAGATGTACATGGCAGAAATTTGAACATCTTTCTGATGAAATGACTAATTCTTATTTGTTTCTTATTTACCCTTCTTCGCTCTTAGTTTTTAACTAGTACTTGCACTTTCTTTGCATCTACTCTTTATTGTTACACATAGCTTACTGCAGAAGGAAGCACAGTTGGATCTGTTAATGGGAAGCTGTTGACATAATCTCTCTTTACATTACACACAAGCAAGACTTGTTTGTACTGAGTGAATATTGATTTATATTCAATCCCAGCATAAGCCTCAATTTTAAAAGGCACTGAAGGTTCACAATTTAAGTCAGGGATTCAAGCTACCACAAGAACCAAAAGTATAAAACCAGAGTTAGCAAGTACTTTGCAGTGACAGAGATTCATCAGTCAACGACATGAATCATGCATTTATTGATGAAATGGATTAGATACTAGTAATCAAAGTGCATAGCAGGGTATTTTATAGGTAGAAAAAGAGTTATCAAAGTTAAGCACAACTAAGATTTGTCCCTGTGTTTGTTTTCCGCATTTAATAAAGATTTGAGCAAAGCCATGACAGGCAAGATCATTGGAAAGGTAAAAGATACTAAGGAAAGTTGCTCTTTTCTAAGGCAATTCTGTAAAAAATTCCTTTACACAATAGCCCTGACAGTCTAGATGAATGTGCCCAGAGCTACAATATGAAATTTAATGTCCTGTGACATAAATTTAGCTATGTCGGGGATGAATTTGGGTGAACAGAATGCATTAAGATAAAAATTCTGAAAGTAAAGTGAATCAAACTGGTATCAATAAATTAACACAAGCGGACAAACTTGATATTCTGACAGGCTCAGTGTTAGTGCTAGTGGGGAAGTAATAGTCCTGAAAAAGGCTAGTAGGATGTCTGAAAGAAACAGGGTCTACTGGTAAGACTAAGTGCGTTTTGAAATGCCCAATTAAGATAGCGTGCAGAAGACAATGCTCACTTTCAAGTAACTCATCACATTTAAGAAATCAAGTGGGCAACTCCGTACGGTCTATATTCCTGCCCCACCTGTACCCCCTGTTTTTTCCCCTAAAGAAATTTTTAAAAAGAATTTTTCAGGAACTGTTCATGGGAAATCACTCTTATGATTTACCCTATATGGTCAAGACTTGCCGTGTCCAGCTGGGAAAAGGAAATACTCAGAGGTACATTACCCATCATGTGGGTATACATGGATGTCCATAGCTGACATTGCTGCTGTCCATGCCGTCATGAACTATAGATGAAAGAAATTTGTGATAGTAGGATCTTCATCCCAGCACTGCTAAGTGTCGATCATTTGGTCTTACTAGAAGAAACGCTATTTGTCAAAAGACCCTTGAATACAGCATAGCAGGAATAAAAAAATGCTCTGAGTCTTTGGTAGCAAAAGTCACATGTTAAAAATAATTATTAAATAACTTCTGGAAGAAGAGATTCTAAAAAATCTGTCAGAACCTTGTTATGGCTGGCAGGAGAAGCTTCTTACATGTCAGCTCCTAGAAATCTGTCTTGTCGGTTTGTCTATCCCCAGCCTAGGAAAAAAAAAGAAAAAAGAAAAAAAATAAAAGGAAAGAAGAAAACCAAAACTGTAAAGCCAAATTTTTAGAAATATTGCAACTCAGCTAAGATGAAGGACAATATGTCCTTCATAGAGTTGTCTTCTTTTACTTTTTCCCTTCTTTCTTCCATCTGACATTTGTAAACAACTTAGTGCATTCACCCATTTAGAAATTTTAGCGCAGAAAGCCATTAGAATAGTGACAAGGGGGAACCCAACAAGAACACAATGGTGCCTTTTATACTGTGTTTGAAAAGCATAGAATTAGGACAAGCAGTTTCACTCAGGTTCAGTCCAATTAGGGGTTTTGAGGGTTTTCGGGTGCTTTAAAGCTAATGTAATTTTTTATTTCCCCTTTCCATCCTTTGTAGTAGTGAATATGTGTTAGCAAAAGGGAGGTTTAGGCAGTTTCAGTGTGATAAAGCTCTGTGACAGGCTGAAACAAGCCGTAAAGAAGAGAGCACAGTAACTTATCAGCTATTTTTGTTCCCCGGAGAAACACACAAAAAACCAAGGTGTATCACAAAAATAATTTCAAGGGAGTGCTGTTGTAACCCAGTCTCCTTCCTGCTCAGTCAAGATCCAGAGATATAGTTTCTACTGGTTGGATTTACTCATAATCATATCCATGTTTGTAACTGTCCCAGAGAAGACAAGACGAATTATTGTGCTTGATACATCACCGGAGCCATTGTCACACCCTTACTCATTGGAGGTGTATCCTGCCTTTGCAAGAATAACAAAAAAGCTGTTCAGGATTTTTTCATCAAACTATTTGTCCCACAAGAAGGACGGTTTGGGGGAAAAAAAAAACCCACACACAAAAAAAACCCAAAACCTAATAAACCAAATTTCAATTCTATAAAAATTGGTTTTATTATTTTGGAACCTCAAAAACCAAAAATTGAAAAATATTAGTCTTGATGACCCAGGTTTTCACCTCTGTCTGATGTATTTAACACATCTAGGTGTTGTATTTCACATGGAAGGCCCAGTCTAAAGAAAAAAAATAAGGCCATGTTTTCTATATTGTGTAATGACTGCTTCAATATTTTAAAAAAACATGATGGGAAAAAAATGTTTCTGCTTTGACATGTTGAAGATTTTCTTTACTGAAGATATCAAACTCTTCTTTCATACAACATCAGAGTAATCTTTTTCAGTTTTCTGATTTCTACACAGGTTTAGGAGGAACATAACATTGAAATATGAAAGTTTTAAAGTGTGTTGGAGTGTAATATATATTTACGTGAGCAGCAGGTCAAAGGAGGTGATTCTCCCCCTCTACTCTGCTCTCGTGAGACCCCACCTGGAGTATTGTGTTCAGATGTGGGGCCCCCAACATAAAAAAGACCTGGACCTATTGGAGATAGTCCAGAGGAGAGCCACAAAATTGGTCAGAGGGCTGGAGCACCTCCCCTATGAGGACAGGCTGAGAGAATTGGGGTTGTTCAGCCTGGAGAAGAGAAGGCTCTGAGGAGACCTTAGAGCAGCCTTCCAGTACATGAAGGGGGCTACAGGAGAGATGGGGAAGCACTCTTGATCAGGGAGTGTAGTGATAGGACAAGCGGTAATGGGTATAAGCTGAAAGAGGGTAGATTTAGACTAGACATTAGGAAGAAATTTTTCACTGTGAGGGTGGTGAGGCACTGGAGCAGGTTGCCCAGAGAAGCTGTGGATGCCCCATCCCTGGAGGTGTTCAAGGCCAGGCTGGATGAGGCTTTGAGCAACCTGGGGTAGTGGGAGGTGTCCCTGCCCATGGGCAGGGGGATTGGAACTTGATGATCTTTAAGGTCGTTTCCTACCCAAACTATTCTATGATTCTATGGTTCCATGATAAAAGTGAATATCATAATAAGGCTTCTATCTATTCTAGCACAAAAGGCCCACTCTGTAGGCTAATAATTTTTTTTAACTTCTAAGCTTGAGGAGTCAGAAATCCTCACTGTCACTAAAGTCACAGAAAATTGAGAAGCAATGGAAGATCTTAATTTCATTATTTTGAATTTACACTACAGTAGTATATTGTACTTATTTAGTGATCATCTGGCTAACATTAAAGGGAATATATTTATTTCAGTAGTGGTATCAATTATATGACAGTATGGGATTTTAGAATTTTCAGAGAAGTGGCAACTTTCTTTTTTAGGAAACAGTTCCACTAGAAAGTGGTTTCAGTTATGAAAAATGCACTCAGAAAATTTGCCAACCATTAATTTTATATAATTTATTTGTGAAATGTGTCACTGGAACATTATCTTCATGCAAGATGTTAATGCATTTCAAATTTTGAAAATTGCTAATAAAAAGCTAAATACTGTCTACAGGAAGCTTTATAACATTTGAGATATCACAGTGAGTCTATAAATAAAAGAAAATTAATGTTTGGAATGACTTGACATTTTAAAAATGTCTATTTGTCACCATCAACTTTCCTGTAAGACTTTCCAAGTAGTACAAATTGCAAAGAGCAGCCAGGAAGTAGTTCAATATCTCTTTATCGCTGTCAAGCAAATGACTGTATTTTCATTTGGAAAAAAAACCCTCCTGTCAATTTTATTCCAGGTTAAGAATGATAAAACATTATGCCTCTAGACTGTTTTCATTAAAATTGTCTTTGTTTCCAGACTCATTGCTATGTGTCCAGTTTAAAAGATGACCAATGAAGATGGCTCTTGGGTTTCTTGGAATCTAGGGTGAAATGTGGAATTTTTCATAACACCTCGATGACACCTTAAAACTAACACCTCCATTTTTTTCTTAGCATGAACCCGCAATACTGTGAGGACTTTATATTATATTGCACAGATTCCTCCTGACCCTCCTCCAAAGCAAACATAGGACTATGAACAATGTACCTAGAAACTGGGCATTAGCTGTCTCCCTATGCATAATCAATCTCATTCCATACTAGACATCCTAGAGTATCCCAGACTTGTGTATGTACTAGTAAACGTAACACATGAACTACATGAGACCTGTATGCTGCAAGATCTGCAGTTGAAATCCACACAGGATGACATCTCAAACAGCACTGGATGTTTCTGTTCAGACAACTTCATCATACCTTTTGGGTCAAGTAAAATGGCAGAAAACACATTCAAATACAAGGGAGGAATAAGTTATCAAAATAGACACCTTTCTGTCACTATTTTTTTTTTTTTTTTGTAGGTTTGGGAGAGTAATGTAGTCATTCATATCTGAACAGGAAGTCAAGAAGCAAAAAAGCATGAGCAATCATATTGTGAACTGCTGCACAAAACATAGAACCGCTGCTTGCATTGTCACCTCAAGTGGAGAGCTGCTGAAGTGTCTACATTTTCTCCTTGACCTTAGATGGTTCTAAATCAGGCTTTCATTGTGCTGTGTTTGCACAGACACTTACCGAGAGTCAGCACTTGCAGCAAAGGTACTCAGAAAGTTTACCACCTAAGGTTCTTATGTTGCTAATATGCAATTATGTACTGGTTCCTGCACACGAATACCCCAGAGAACTGGAGTATGATTTTCTGCAAGAAAGGATGTCTAAGATTTTGGAGGACGTGTAAGTAGCAGTGTGACAAAAGCACTCAAATGTTGCAGAGGAAAGCAGAAGCACTTTTATACATCCATCAATGCAAAGGGCAAGCCAAGCAGATGCTCATTTAATCACAATAATCTTGCTACCACAGTCGTATGTTTTTCTTTTCCTTCCCAAGCTTACTTGCTACATGAGCCGGTCTGATGTAGTGCAACCGTGTTCCCTGTCTTTGTATTTTTTGTCACATGAGAATGCTGGCATTCATGTCAGGTGGTTATCTTTGCAGCAGCGATCTGTGTGTATATCTTGAATAACAGAGGAATATCTACAATATAAGGCAAACGCCACCCAGAAATCCAGGCTGGCTTTTAAACAAATGATCTAAGCATTTTGTTAATTTGCAGAGAGCTTTTATTCTGAGCTCTCCCATTTTCACATAGCATGACTACATTAATTTGAATGTAAAGTAGCACTTTAAAAAGCTTCCAGGATTCCAAAAGAGAGACTTCTGAAAAGTAGTGATGACAGGTTTTTTTTGTCTCTCCATTTAATTTTTCTTCCTGCGATGTGTTTCCTCCTATTTATATTCTTTTCTCTTTGAAGAGGTTTGCGGGTCATATGCAAACACGATTGTATCAGACAGAGGAGAGAAACCGAGCTACAAGAAATTTCTTCCCTGCTTCTTCTATACGCTTTTCATGTAAGCTCCAACTTTCTCCAAACTCTTTTATCTTTTTCTATTTCTTTGTATTTTTATTTTTTTTTTCCTTTTTCACGGTATGAATAGAGTTCCCAGGTTCTTTTACATATCTCTGCCATTGTTTTTCCCACTTTTTGTCTCCTCACCAGGGCTCATCCAGGAGAGGAATTAAACCTGAAACAGCATCTTAAAAAAAAAAAAAAAAATAGAATGCATCTCTTAAAAATCTGAACAGGAAAAGTGTGTGTTATTGCAGCGTTACTGCACGAATGGGACTGTGGGACTAAGTTACTCTTTGCTGCTTAAACGCTTATTGAAATGTCTGTTTGCACCTTCTGGCTTTGAAAATTTTAGCACATCTAAACGAAAAGGTATATTGGAGCCCCCCAAAATGAGAGTGAGGTAACTTTCTTGCTGTTGCCATGTAGCATTTGTAAACTTCTGAGCAGTCATGATTTTTCTTTAATGTGAGGCATAGTGCTGGGCACTCTGGGTAATATGTTTGCTTATATTAAAAAGTATGGCAAAAGTAATGATAAACCGATGACAAAATCCAAAAAAAGCAGTGTTGTCATTTTAGAGCAATCATTGTCTTGCACTTATCACTAGTTACCTGGCAACTCACGCATACAGCACTGGGTGGAAAAGTGAAAAGCTGAAAGGATAACTTTCTTGGAAAATTGTGAGAGATGTAGAAAGAAATGAACAGATTATCTTAATTCATTTCTACGGTATAGAAATAAATGCTCAAAAAATTGAAGTGCTTCATGTTAAGAACAACAATAAAAAAAAATATTTCAGACCTTAAGTTGAATTTTGAGTAATTGGCTTGGTTTATTCCCTTTGACCATCTAAAAAGAAAACAAGGTTAGATAATTTTAATAGCACTTCCATCTGTTTCAAACACAGAAATAAAAACTTATCATTGTTCAGAGAAGGACGTTGTTGCTAGCTACACAGCCCCACAAGAAATGGAAAAAGCATGGGATGGCCATTTTACTCCACCTTCTCATAATCTCCTAGGAAGAAGTGGAGGGGAAATCAGCAAGTAGTAACTGGAGATGTGGTTTCCTAGGAGTAAGCAGAGTGGCTAACTCTTAAACTCATAGCTTAAGCTGCTTTCAGTTACAGCTCTGAGAAGCAATAGTGGAAGAATCTACAGGAGAATTTGATGAACACAACAGAGTATAACTGAACAAGGTGGAAAACAGTTTTCATCACATAGAAACTACCGACATTTCAACAGCTGAGTTTGTGGGAAACAATGAATTCTCATGTTTCTTTCTCCATTCTGAAACATTACAAACTATTGATATTTCACTTTGTTTTTATTTTCAATATTTTAAGATTTAGCAAATATTTGTGCTAGCTTGGAGACTATAGATACTATATTTTAAAAGGCTGCTGTAAATACCTGGAAACTTGCTGGAAATATACTGGAAACATACTATGTGGCTATATTAAAATATTTTTTAAATTATTTTTTTTATTACAAACGAGTCTCCTAAACATTGTGTTAACATAAATAGTGGGTGATTATAAAAAAATGTAATAGAAGATCACTGAAATATTGACACTTCCAGAATCTGAAATTTCTTTCAGGATAAATTTGATCAGAGTGTTTGTCTACAGACAGTGGTGCTCACCTGTACTGAGAAATAAATAATTTTAAAGACATTTGTTCTTTCTTGCCTCAATTGGTTTAACACAGAAAGAGAGAAAATACTCATATAAGAGCAAAGAATCAACAAAATGTGTGTATGTACATATATACATATATACAAACTATAATGCATATGCATTAGGTAGGTAGATAGATAGACAGATAGACAGACAGATAGATGAATGAGTCATGGTGGGGAATATAGTCTGTTAAACATTTCAAGGCTATGAGAGGAAGTTTAAAACAAAGTTTAAAGCTCAGATACAAAATCCTTCTATCAAAATTGTGACTGATTAGTTGGGCTCCTTAAGGAACTGTAATAAGAAAGTTTAAACAATGCAGTTTAAACAATGGTCTTCCTCTGGCCCTTTTTCAACAAGATCCAGCCTCTGATCTTTTCCCCTTCTCCATGAGCTCCAAACTGAACACTTTTTTGACCAAAGATGAAATTGTAGCCCTTCTGAATTTAAGGTGAATTTCACTGATCTTCAGTAGGGGCAGCATTTTATCCCAATTGACTTAAGTCTCAGTCTTAGTGTAAACTTTGGGGACCAAACCGAAACTAACCAGAAAGAGTTAATTGACTCCAATGGTTTTTGATCACTTTCCCATTTCAGACATTCAACACCAGCACCTGTGAGAAACACAGAACAAAATCATGACTTCAACCTCTGTTTGCACCTGTACATGCAGAAGAGGCAATATTTGACATTTTCCTAATGAGGACCTCATTTCTAAATCTATTTAAGCAATCTGTTGCCTAATACATCATTTAGCCTAGTTTTGGTCCTTCTAAATTGCAGTGTTCTTATGTCTTCTTGAAAGATTTTTAACTCTTGGACACATACGAATCAGCATATAGTTCCTTAGCCTCTGAAAGCATTCAAGGTTTCTTATTTTTCCCTTTTTTTACATTTGTATGTCATGGTAGTTGTTGAGATTCAGTATGAATGAAATTTTCTCATTATATTACCCACATTCAGGTCACAACCCTCCTCAATCTGAAAATTAATTTATATGTGTTTCAGAATTTTCTCAGGGAAAAAAAGGCTGGGCTCTTACCTCCCTTTTTGCCTGCCTGTAAAGATGAAGGACGACAATGAAAAATTGTCTTGAGATTTTGTTGTCTGTAATAAAGATGATGAGTAGGTATTTAACTTAATTTTCCCGTTTGTTTGTTTGTTTGTTATTTTTTTTATTACTTTTTAGTTTTATTCAGCGTTTACGATGTTCAGTGTTTTAGGTCCTTATATACACAATAGTAAGACATACACATATTTTGTATCAATTTCCAGTGACAAGAAAGTTTTCATTTCTAAAGAGAGATAAAAATCCCACTAGTAGGTTTAATAGCAAATTAAGGTGCTCTGTATCTCTGATGAAATTAAAAAAAAAAAAAAAAAAGAGCATAAAATATTCCCAGAATGATACAGGGCAACAAGATGCAAGAATCCTCTCTCAGTAGTCCACCCAGGTTATTTTAGCATTTCTTTCCTCAGTCATAACTCCCTTCATGTCATGATTTACAGAAGTCTTCACTTATTAAAGAAATTTCCTTTTTTGTTTGCTGACTGATTGATATTTTGCTGGTGTGTTACCTCCAACAGGAATTTCTCCTTTGTTCCCAAATTCAATGGCTACAAGACAAATTTCTTCCACATGTCCCTACTTTTATTCTATTAAATTTTCCTCTGCAGTAATTACAGCTCACAGCCAAGCTATGGGTTTTCTTTTCTGTCTAGGGCCAGCTCTGCAGTGCAAATAAAACATTATCAAATCCCTTTTCTTCTTGTTACACACAGTGATTACACTAAATCCACTAAACCATTCAGATGAGGAATGTTAACAGAGGAGATGTAGTGTAAATATATGCACAGAGCAATCACAGATCTGCCTCTTCTCTCAAGCAGTCATACAAGCAGGATTTGAGCACAGAACTGTCCTTGTCTTTTTTTTTTTTTTTTTTTTTTTTTAATTGGAACCATCAGAATGGCAGAATTCAGGCTGTACTATAAAGTCAATCAAAAGTGTTATTTCAAATCAAATGGACACAATTCAGTGTGTCAGTGCCAGGCTTTGAATCTTTTTCTTGCTCAACCCCTACTTTGACAAATCAGCCTGTTCCTATGCACTGAGAAAATTCATCCTCTTCTTTAAGAGCTGTGGTAAAACTGTTTCTTCCAGTAGTCTGCTCAATAAAGAGGATTGCTTCCATATTCTTACCTTAGCTTTCAGCTTAGACTTCCAGGATGAAGGGAAGAGAACAAAGACAAAATGGAAAATATCACAAATATCAGCCACATCACAGTAAAGGCATACAATAAATGTAGTCTGCAAAAAGAGTCACACTTCCTCTCTTCATTGTGAATCTTCACCATCCTCCATCAGACAGCACTGCTCTAAGTATCCCCTGGCATGTTGTGTCTTATTTAATGTAAAAACTCCTTTGAGTAAAAATGTCAAGAGTAGAAGTGACATACCTATGGTACCATGTAAGTAACAATAATATGTCTTCAATGCATGGAATTACAATCCATTCAACCATTTCAACAGATGTAAGAATACTGCAGTCAGACAGTGCAAATCATAGAAATTCACAGGAAAAAAAAAAAGCAGCAAGTCCTTTAATTTCTGCTAATATTATAACACATTTTTCACTTCTACTTAATAACAATGGGATTGGTTTTATTAGGATAGTTGTAAAATAAACTGTGAAGATTTCTCGCCTCGGGAGAGGGGGGAACAAATGACTTTTGCATGTGTTTTATGACCTCAGTTACATGAACAGTTGATGCCTTTTCAGTGTCTGGAACTTAAAATACAGATGTGTTGGCATCTGTCCTTGAGGTCTCAGCCACCACTGCCACAACCCCTTTTGTAAACCTCTAAGGTTTTTATTCCCAAAGCCTGTGGGTAACAAGTTCCCATGACAGCTCAGCTATAACGTTGATGTTTCCTAACTGTGGCAACACGTCTACAGGGATGTGGGCTGAAACCACCAATTTAAGTCACACAGGCCACAGAGCTTTCAGAAGGGAGACACCTTTGCTATTACTCACTTGAACTGGTATTGAACTGTGTTAGCCAGAGGTTAAAAGGCTGCTAGTGATTCCCAGAGCCCCAGGAGACCCACTATGCTAGCATTTATTTGTAAAACAGTTGGTTTCCCCTGTTTTTACAGTAATTTAAAGGATGGCACTGAAACTTGTGCCATCTGCAGCTATGCATCTAAGCAATGGCTGCTTTATTTCCCGGTAGTATAATGTATATCAGAAATGTGAAGCTGTACTCACCACAACCAGGTCTAGAATTAGATAAAAACACACCAGCTGGGACAATGAATAGAATGAAGCAGGCATTTTACGGTGTAGTACATGTATTTTCTATCAATTTCATTTAAGCTTTCTTGATATTAATGTCAAATGATACAAACATGTTTTCTAAGCCTGGCTGCATTTCTGACTTTCAGTCACCATCTTCTTATTAGCATTCTTTGGGTCTTTTTTCCCAATTTTTCTATGATAGAGAAAGGCAGGGAAGTTTTCTTCCCATACCTTCGAGGTGCTTTTAATCTCTGTCTACAGGTAATGTGTACCCCCCAGGGGGTTGTCTCTGCAGGTGGGTCTTTATCTAACCCTTTTTTATGCCTCCCTGACTCACCGTATGCTTTTTCCATGTTTCTTCTTTTGGGTAATCACGTTTGCTTTATTTCCTTAGCTCGCACATATTAGCCTTTCTCTAACCCAGTTTCTTTAACTTACATATCTGCTTCATTGTTTTTTTTTCTCTGTATTTGTCTCAATTTTTCTGCCTTTTTCGTCAACCAGTTTTATTAGTTTCATTCTCTTTTTTATTCTCTTTCCCCTCCTAAAGGCTTCTGGAGCTGTCAGTTAATGAAGGCAGAAAGGTGTGCAGAAATATACACAACACTTCTCTATGTAGATACTAGAGAAACTTCTGGAAGATATCAAGGCCAGGCTGGATGAGGCTTTGAGCAACCTGATCTAGTGGAAGGTGTCCCTTCTCGTGGCAGGGGAGTTGTAACTACACAATCTCTAAGGTCCCCTCCAACCCAAACCATTCTATGATTCTATGATGCATCTAATATATCCAGTACTTCAGTGAAAGCAGTACAGGAGAAAGTCAAGTCAATCACAGCCTACTACAGAGAGTATACATGACAGAGAAGTACAAATGAAAAAAATGCACATAAATACATAATAGTTTCCTTAAGCGGTGATTTTTGAATGCTCATTACATTTGATACTTGTTAAACATGGATACAGCTTGTGCTCCTCTCAACCTGCAATTAAGAGACCCACTTGAACTTGAAATTGCACGAAGATCTATTATTTTGTCAAATGCTCACAAAAACACTTTCTTCATAAATTAAAATGGTTAAAGCAGCATTACCGGTTTTGTTGTTAAGATGGCACAGTGTGTTCTTCCTGGACCTAATTATCCTTTTGATAAATAATTATCTGTTCTCCCATTTCTATAATTTATACAATTTGTTCTACAAAAAAGAATAGGTCTGATTCTCAATTGCATCAAGTTATACTTAACCCCCCTCACCTCCTTGAAATGTAATGGAGACATTAAAGAGAAAAAGACACACTAAGAATGACCGTGTGGCTTGTAGATGATCATAGAGGTAAAGATTTTACACCAGACTCACATTGCCAGCCCTGGGAGTGGTGTGAATTTTGGTCAAAGTTCAGTGTTAAGAACCTACAGACCAGGAAAACAAAAAGTGGAGAAAATACAGTAAGATTTAGTCTGGTATAACTTTAAGCAGGAGCTCAGCAAGCTCCTGACCAGCACCAGGATACTCTCCTTAAAACTCTTGTGCTTCCACGCTACCTTGAGCATCTCCCAATACAGCAGGAGCCAAAACCTGACTTTCAAGTGATACACTTATGTATGGGCTGATGCAGGTGAGAAGATGCTTCTCTTAGTGCATTAAGGTGTTTCAGAACAGTGAAGTTAGCTAAAAGAAATCTGACCGATGCTCCCAGGAAGGACGGCATTTCAGTCCTTTCAGTATTCGGTCCAGTCCAGTTAGATACTTCTTAGGTAACATGGTTTGGTTTGGGGTTTTGGGTTTTTTTCGGTTGGTTGGTTTGGTGGTTTGGTTTTGGTTTTTTTTTTGTTTGTTTGTTTGGTTGGTTGGTTGGTTGGTTTTAATATTACAATGAGTAAAGTAGTAATAGTTTTGGGATGGAATTCTCCACCTTTTGCTATCCTAGTGTTACTAATGGCTCAGGATGCAGGACCTATGGGACACACACAACCTTCTGGACTAGTTGTTAGAGATCAATCAAAATATCCTAAAACAGTTAAAACAGTCCTAAATGCCTAAGATTAGGCAAGTACATTAAGCATCTTACTCACACCTTAAGACTTCATACATTACAGGAACTTCATCTGAATGAAGTGAAAATCAGATATACTCAGACAACTGAAAGGTGACATTTACACGTAAGCCGATTATTTCAGAGCTGGGATTCATCTGACTTGAATTTTAGGGGAGGCAGTTCAAGTCCACACTCAGACACCTGTGTGTGGGGGTCTGCCTCTGAGCTAGATGTAAAGGAGCTGATTATGATCAGTGACAGCTTAGTGGCTAAGCTCTGAAGAGGAGATTTGGATCTCCTTTCTCCGGAGTGACCCTCTCACTAGACTACAGGACACAGAAGATGCTTTTCCAACACTCCTTCCTGAAAAGGCCCCTGTAAACCTTGCCAGAGAAACAGAAACACTGTAGATGAATGGAAACACTCCAGTAGAAAATAACATTTCTTATACATTCAACCCTTTTTTAAAATTTTTGTCTGAAAGAACATTTATTAATTCTTGAGTAATTTGGATTATTCTGCTGAGGTTTTGTTTGATTGTTTTTTTGTTTGATTGATTGATTGATTTTTTGGTTTTAAATCTCAGTTTCCTTAATTTTTTTGTTTGGTTGGCTAGTTGGGTTGGGTCTTGGGCTTTCTCTTTGCCTTGTTCTATCACAACTTCAGCTATTGTGACAGGGGAAATTCAGAAAAGATTCAGTAGCAGTTTCTAGCCCTTAGTCAACAAGAAGTTAAGTTCAATTCTATTTTGTTTCTCCTTTCGTGGCTCATATGAAAGAAATGAAGTTGTCTGCATTGGTGAAAGAAGGAAGAGATAATAACTTTGGGAAGGGCAATATTTGTCTCATGTTTAGCTTGGCTAAACTGTAAATAGGATTCCTTTGCTTCCTTGCTATAAGCAATATCCCCTGAAGAAAAGGTCTTGCTAGATGCTTTTTAAAAAAAAAAATTCTTAGCAATTTCTTGTTTAATCAGCTTAACAATTAGACTGATTTGCTGATTGAATTAATACCAAAAAATCACACACACACAAAAATGCCAACTGTGTAGTTTGTTTTGCTTATATACAACATTACTGAAACCAGATTTTAGCCAAATATATTTTTATGTTCAATGGACTATTTTGTCTAAAAGCTTGTCCACCAAAAAACTGTATCATACAGAAAGCTTAGCTCCTAACAGGTCTTTTGACAGCTGCATATAAAGCAGAGGTCCAAGGGATATGGAAATTATGAACAGAGAATCCTCTTAAATTCATGACAACCTGAAAAAATTGTATGCTGAGAACTTTTGAAGTCAGTGAAGTTGCCACTAAAATCCTCTGTAGGTATCTTATTAAAAGCTACGCTGATATGTTGCACAGTTATGTTGCCTGTTTGAACTAAAAATGACTATGATGGCTGAAACTATGAATAGAAACAATGCAAGATCTGAATTTGTATTTTACAAAGGGAAAATAACCTGATATGTCACTTACAAAGGCAGCTGAACCCTTTTTAATCAGCAGCCTCCTCCAGAGGTCCAGTAATTTCGTGGCTTTCACAAAAAAAACCTTTGCCAGCATTGGTAACTCTAAATAATTTTTTGATGTAGTGAAAAAAAAAAGTCGCTTTCTTGTTTGTCTGTAGTTTATGTGTTGTCTGACTTTTCAGGAAGCTCTTATTAATTCTGAGCTTTCACCTTCTGTTCTGAAATGGTCATTTGTGACATTTATTTATAAATATGATAGTCGAGGTCAGAATCTCAAAAAAGGTGAAGCATCGATATATGATGACATCCTCTGCATCATTAATTTAACTCCAGGATTTTAAAAGACTTTGCAAGCTATATACAAGACAGAATATTTTTTCTTCCCCGATGGTCTGCAGCACAGTCCAGGTGTAGAATCTGAAATCTTTCAAAAAGGAATAGCAATACTATCCAGCAATAGGAGGTTAAAAATGAAAAATAGTATTTTCCATGTTGCTTAAGGAACAGAATTTGAACCAGAACTACAGAAAACCCACCCCTTATGGCAAGGAAATATGAGGAAGACTTTTTAATAATTTCTTCATTCTTTTGAATAATTTCTTATTAAATTAGGTTCTTAATTTAACAATTTATTAAATCTTTTCTGTTTATCTGTCTTGTTCTTTTTTGCCCACTGACCAGTTTTATTTCATGGTCACTACTTTGTGGATTGTTTCTTTGACATTCTAGTAAGCAGCGTCACAAGAGTGTAACTGGATGGGACCAAGGATCCACCTAGTCTGATGGCAAGGGTCAGCTAATGTTTAATAGTGAGTCGAAGGGTAAGGAAAAGATTTAGTGATGACCTTCATGGTTTTTGGGAAGCAGTAGCTTAAGGATTTCTTGCACTGGAAGCTGGAAGTCTTTGATAGCCTTAGATAAGTGTATGTCCTATAATTTCATTTTTCTGCTTTTTAATGTATTTACTGACAATTTATTTGGGTGTTCCTTGTTCCAGTAATAAACATATAATGTAAATATAAATAATATAAATAAGTAGATTAGTATTCTTTTTTTTTTCCCTTTCTCCTGACCCTCTTCCCAGAATGTCAATTTTTTAACACTGACCAGAAATGGACCATTTTCTTGGATGACTTCTGAAATGTTTTCTTTTTTCAGATTCTATAAAAAATGAAAATGTGGAAATACACTGAAAGATTTCAATAAATCAAGAAGCAGCTAAAACAATACATATCCTTCTCAGCTGGCATTGGCCATTATTCCTCTCTGGTCATTAGCACAGGAGAGCTGACTGTGCATGAATTCATATGGAAGAATTAATGGGCCATATCTGGAAAGATAATAGCTGAGCTATTAAAGGCAAAGAGGAACCTAAAGGAAGAACAGGGAATGCTGAGGAAAGATTAGATGAGAAAATACTGCACTAGGGACTGTATATATAAGTATATATTCATACACAGTGTTACAGGCAATATGGTTGGTTCTTCTTCTTCTTCTCACTCAGTTTCAGAATTTCAAAGCAATTGTGTGTAAAAAACACATTGGCAACAAACCACCAAGTCTGTTCATGTCACCGAAAAAGCAGAGAATGTCCCTCAGCCTTCAGCAGTATTAAATGACTGTCAGAAAGGTTCTGCCAGGACTTAGTTAAAAGTGGAATTTAAGGAGGTCACTATTAAAACAAAACAAAACAAACCAAACAAACAAACAAAAAAAAAAACAGCACACCAAAACAAACAAACAAAAAAACACACAGACAAAAAAATCAAAACCCCCAACCAAGCAGGATCCTGGCACTCTTACACTAAACCTTCCAATGCTCGTGTGACCATATTTTCTCCTTTCACCAAAAGTAAATCAGGTGGTCAATTTTTATTTTTTTTTTCGGTTAAAGAGAGGAAAAGAAAACAAAGTAGATAAACAAGCAGACAGCCTGCCTATATAACTAACTCTTAAAGTAAAATTGCACCAATAGTAAACTGCTAGGCTAACTAACTGCTTTCTCTGTCCTGCAGTAGTTTTCAGGCACTATTTCAAACATTAAATCTTGCTGACCATAAGAGCCAAACTGAAGCTGAACTGACTTTTTGATGTTTGACTATGCTAGCTGTGCCTTCCTTTGCTATCTCACCATAACTGAGGTTTTGTACCAGTACTTTCCTCTAGCTGCTCCCCTCTCTAATAGGTGATTTAGCTAACTTAACAGCTTTGCACAGTATTTTTGGACAGTGCTGGAAAATAAGCACAGATGATCTATAGCATCTACTCATGTTCCAGCCCTCAAGGGACACCTTGAAGAAAGATTAAATTCTTCTATCTATCCTACTGCAGAACACATCATATAAAAAAACTTGTTTTCCTTTTTTTTTTTTTCCTAGTAAAAAAGTTTTCTAGTTTCTTTCTTTTCTTTTTTCCTGTATTTCTTTCCCTCTCTGCTGGAAGCAATTGTTCAAGTTCGTGGTAATCTTTCACTTCCTCCTGGATGCATTTGACAGAGTTCATTGGCTTGGACTTTTGTACTGTATGATAATTATAAATCTTCTCTGTTTTATAACATAACTGCTCTTTTTCTAAAGAAATAATTGTCCAAAGAAATAAGTCAACATATGAAAAAACATGCTTTGACCATATCCATTAGTCATCTCTATTTACTCACCCTTTGCTCTGACAGCTATTCACAGAGCATCCCTTCTCTGGTGATCTCCCTTCACACACAACTCTTGATGTGAAGAGAAAGGAAGAAAGGCAGCACTTTCATCGTAGCCATTTGACATCAGATTTACTTGGACAAGACAATCAGACAGCAATGCAACACCATCAATGTGGTGAGTTAGACAAAAACTGATTTTCTCTCCCACCTATTTTGTGCACTACAAATTTTAAGGAGACTTGAAATATCCACCCCAGATACAAAGGTGCCAGGTAGTTCCCAGAAAGCATATAGGCAGTACAGCAATGAGGGTATGATGTGAGTATCTGAAGACAACTGACATTAGTAATGTGCTAAGACTATGACGTGCACAGTTAAGTCATTTTTCCTTTAGAACTAGCTTTAAGGCAAGAATACAATTTCCATACAAAAACAGTGGACAAATATTCCTAGAATCTCCCATAGCCTTCTGTGGTCAAAGAGAAACACTTCCAGAGGGCAATTCATTGTGTCCTAAACTGGGCCCCCAGGGCCAGATAAATCAGATTCCAGATGAGCTGACTTTTATCTCTGGCTTCAGAGACAACCTAGGTGGGGTTTTTTTGGCTGTATGCCTGCCTCATTGACTTTTAAGCCTGTCGACATCTAGCTCCTTGCCAAATACCTTGGGATGTAGGAGAGAAGCACGGGAGGTTGGTGGGTAGCCTGCAATGACCAATGGGAGACCTTTGCTCTTCTGGATAGGCAGAGGGAGGGTAACTCAGAGCATCTCAAATGATTATAGGTACTTGTATGTGCAAAAGTTATTCAATACTTTAATAATATGGAAGACAGATACCACCCTAAATACAGCTTTAAGAATTAATAAATATACAGGTGTAAAATAATACCATAAGACAACAAATATGGATGTACTATATTGTTGTATTTCGGTTTTACAATTATATTTATTTATTTTATATGAATGCAATTTTATTTCAGATTTATTTACCTTTTTATTTATTCATATGCAAGTGGATGAAGAAATGGAGTAGACTCTTACATCCTTAATTATACCCACTTTACATTTAGAGGAGTGGAGAATTGCAGAACACTATTCTGTAAGAGTTTGACCTAAGTATAAACTGCTTGATTTTGCACCATGTAAATAGCAGTTTAATCCTCTCTGGATGACCTTTGTCTGATTCAGTAAAAAAGCATTTAGAGAGATGAGAAAAGTTATGCACTCGTTTATACTTTTCCCTGAAAAGAGATTAGTCCATGGTTATGCATTTTCTTGTTTCCTGGGCTACTGAAGTGTTTTTTAACTCATAGCCATTGGTGTTTATTTTTCACACATGTATTTGCATTTTACAAATAATTCACTAGCAAAAATAATTTTAGCTTTATGGCCATCATGGAAACTACCTCACATGAAAAATGGGAAAAAAATTCCTATAAGCCTGGTACAAGGCAAAGAAATAATGAATTCCAGCAGAAGAAAGAAAACAATAAAAAACCTTTACAAGGCTGCAGTCTGTTTTTTAATCTGAAATGGGGGAACGTGGATGGAGACACGGAGCTTCAGATTGCAAAGCTTTCTAACCTCTGTCTTTTTACTGGCTGTAGAAATAGAAAATATTTTTAAGGAATCTTTATAACTTGCTTCACTGAACTCACTGAACTTCTCGTTACCATTTTCTACATGACATAGACTATGACAAGTTATAATGGTAAGTGAAGATTTAGAAATAAACGTCCCCTGTTCTTTGTCTTTTCAAATGTGTCCTGCTGTGCTGTGGAGTTTGCTCAGTCTCAGCTTTACAAAACATAAGCAATGAAATGTCTCTATTCATTTACCTTTTGTCTCAAAGTTACAGCAAGTGACAGAGTCTTGTTATGTGACCTACAGCAAAATAGTTGGGGGTAGATTTTCAAGTGCTCAGCACCCTATGTTCCACTACAGCCTTTTAGACACTTTCAAAAAAAGCAAAAGGGCGTGATCCACAAATAACTCATCAATAAGTGTATGATGGAAAGCTGCCTTTTCAAGAAAAACTTTTATAAAATTACTAGAAAATAAATTTTGGGGTTACTGAAAGGTATGAGCTGGAGAGAAAGATCTGCAACCAAATTGCAGCTTTTTGTGGAGTTGTACACATTCCCCATGGACTCATTAGTGTCAACTGGAGAGATCACTAGATAGGTTATACCTCCCGCAGCCCCAGTTTTTTTCTTAGTTGTGTTTTGAAGATGGAAAGTTGGACAGTAAGAGTTTCCTAACTGTGACAGATAATGGCAGATATACGTTACTTAAGGTCATGGCCTATCAAAAGTGAAGGTCCAAGGAATGAGCTGTCTTCTCCAGGAGTTTCCATAACTGCCTTTGGAATAAAAATCATTCCCTTCCTTCAGGGGTTTGTGTGGAAAAATAAATAAATAAAATAAATAGTAATTTCCAATGAAAATAAAAATGTTTTTAAATTTCGTGATCCATAACTATGTTGTTGAGCACTGATAAAAACCACAGTCGTAAGTTTTGCGTACCTACAGAAAACATGGAATTAGATGGGCAATGCAAGAAGTCCCTGCCCACCCCTCTATTGCTTATTGTTCTTCCCACTTGCCTGTGGGCAATTCTTGTCTTTTGGCTTATGCTCAGACTGTACATTCAGCTTGCAGGGACTACAGAGGGCATCTAGAACTACAGAGGACTGCTGTGTGATTGTAGACACCACAGACTATGCTAATTGGTACAGCACAAAATAATTTAACAAGCTGTGAAATGTGTGCAGTCAAACATATCTGTCCCAATGGCATACTACAAAAATTAATTTATGTGTTCCCTTCAGTGTGATAAGAGGTGCTACCTAAGACCTAAGAATTATTCATTTATTATTTATTAGTCATGTTACCTTGGTTTATTATATGTGTAGAGAAAATAAATAGTGAAAGACTGATTCTTTAAACTTAGCATTGCTCAGTTTGCACTTTAGGCAGCTTTTGCAGCTTCCTTGGTTTTATTTGCAAGCGCAAAGAAATTGTCACCTAGGAACAGATCAATGGACTCGCTGGAACAAGTTGCTGGCTCTAACAGTTGTCAGTGCAACTGCTTCAGAAGAGAGTGCAAAATTACTATAGTGAATCTGATTGTGTGGTGTGATACGTTACAGGACAATTTTTCTGACCTCAGTGGGTCAGACTATACCTTAAAAATAGGATTTGATAGTGCTCATAGTTGTACTCTTGCCAGTGTAATAGCATTGTTATTTGTGTTTATGGCATGAACCAGCTCTATTCTTAAATCTACAAAGCTACCCAGTGGTATTGACACATCACCTCCCAGCAGCAATGAATTACAATGGTGAGCTATCCAGTTTTCATTGAAAGACAGTACACTTTGAGCAATTTTTAAAAAAGTATATGCCTTTGAATTGAATTGTATGTCTCCTCTCCCTGAATTTTGTTTTGTTTACTTTCAGTAAAGGGAGAAGGAAACATCTCCGTGTGTCTTGCTGCAACATCTTTTATGCACATTCTTCTGCAGGAGCCTCCCAACTCTAAGATCATTAGGTTTCTCCCACACATCCCTGCTAACACTCAGAAACTCAGCAGCAGGTAGTCCCTTTGATCCTGAGCACAACTTCCTAATTGCTCTGAACTACTATACTGCAGAACAGTTGAATGAAGACAACCTCACCAGAGGAACGGGTTTGCAATGCCAAACTGATTTTATCTGAGCCAGATGTGAAGCTGGGTCTCCTGGGCTGTAGCTTGAATGCATTGGCTTGGTCTTAAGAGAATACAGTGTTTTGCATCCCCATGGAATATTCTTCACAGCCGTTATTTACATACACTCTGAATTTTCTCATGGTACTTCTTGCTGTTGACTTGGCTAAGGCTACTGCACCAGAGGTAAACAGTACCCGCATGCTTTCTGAGGCCCCATGACAAGCTCATTTAATTTGTCCTTTAAGTGGCTTCCTATGTATTTCCTGGTACGTGTGCTTTATGTTCCTCAAAGCCTGGCACATTCTCTGCCTCATGTTTCTCCCTAGCTGCTGCCACTACATCTTTTATTTCCCCATATTCCCCCGCCTGTGACAGACAGAGAGGCCACCGCTGTTACAGTTCATCTGTCTGAAGATGTATTACTTATGTGTGTCATCAAGCAAAGTCACTTTAACACCAGAACACAGCAATACATTATCAGAGGAATGGTATTTTGGTGATGTATTGCTGTGGTACATCAAAGAAATGCAAAATGGCAGAAAGGTTGTACACGTCTATGGCCACCCTTATGAATATAAAATAACAACGTCGTGTCTTCAGCTAGCTGAAGTCTGGGAATCTCACCTGGTTTTGTCCAGACTAGTGAAGTATCTGTTTATGGACATCTATATGTACTCAAATAGAGACATTCCCTTTTGTATTCTTTAAATTTGTGTGGTGTATTCTTCATTACAATTGTTCAAGAGTCTAGGTGTTCCCTACTAAAACGCAGAGACTTCGTTTGTGGGATCGTACTAATTTCTTTGGCAATACGTGGTGAAGACTCGAACAAGTTAAGCAAGAAAGCTCTCCTGATGATTGCACAGCTGAGCAGCATGGGTTTCTGCCTGATGGAGACCTTGACAACTAAGAGGGACATTAGTCTTTACATGCTGAAAAGGAGGAGGTTATATGGATATATGATCAGCTTTACATTGTCCACCTCCTTCTTGCATGTCAAGTCTGGTTTGTTGCTTCCAGAGGAATGGAACAGCAGGGACTGTCTCTCTCTGGTGCAGGGTCTTCAGCTGTCCACCATTCTCTTTCAGTGGTCTCCCTATGGGTGCTCCGCCTCACCCTTCTCACACTCTTCTCTCTGCCCCTCCTGGTCCCATGACAGACACAGCACTTTCCTCATAGCTATATCGGCACTCATCATAGCTATATCGCATTGAACCACCGCTTCTGAAATAGCTAAGGTGGCTCTGCACAACCAACTGTAACATCAGAGGACCACATCAGGCACTCCAGGCATCATCTCCAGTTCTGTGTTCACGTGGCTACAGGAGGAAAGAGAGTAGAGAGATTCCACTAACTGCAAATTAAGTCTTTGGACTTATGCCAGTGTCATTCATGCTTGAAGGAAAAGAATGAAATAAATAAGAATGGCTAATTTTCAAAGTTGATTTTTAATGCACAGTGTTTTTCAAAGTTTTTTCTTTACAGTAAAGGAGTCTGGAGTTTGGCTGTAGGACAAGTTCTTCTACTGCAAGATAGGAGGCCTCTGTTTTCCATAGGTAGTTTTTGGCACACAGGCTGCCACACTGAACCCCTTGCTTAGCACAAAATAACACTGTATATGAAACAGGAGGCATGAATCACAGCATCATAAAAATAGTCTCTTTACCAAAAACTCCATGCTAAGTAGATTTCCTTGTCAGACTGTAAAGAGTGAGGAAAAGGTACACTGACTCACAGTGTGGAACCAAAATCAGCCCTATTTTTCTAATAATATTTGAAAGACATTGTCTGATTATTCCCTACCACTCTCCTGCAATTCATCAGAAATAATCTCTCTGTCACTTTGCCCTTACAATGTGTGTTTTAAGTTACCCTTACATGGTGTAAATCCAGCACATTGCCACTGAAGTCAGTGGAAGTACACCGAAGTATAACGAAAGGGAGGTAAGAACTAGACCTACGATTTGTTCACTCCACGTAATTTTAGAAAGGTTCCCATAATTCAAAATATTCTGCCTCATTTATTCATAGATGTATTTTCAAAGCCTATTACAGGATAACTGTTGAATCTGTTTAACTGGCTTCCATGGCATCAAGAGGTACACTTTGATGTACTTCTTTGATGTTCGAAAAGAAGTGCTTTACCATTTTATTAGACACTACGGTTGGGTTTCAACAAGCTTTGTATTTGTGCAAAATACTTAAGCTGATATCTTTGCAATTTTGCATCTTTCCTACACATGCTAAAAAAAAAAGTTACTTTTGCAGTGCTTACACAAGCAGGTGTGAAGGTTAATAGGACACATAGAAATACAATAACAAGCAGCCTACTGCTTTCAGTGCTCTGTCTCTCTCTTCAGACTTGTGAAAATACCAGCACATCTTCTTCCAATTACTGTTAAATCACTTCCTCTGCTGACGTAAATTGGTCTTACTCTATTGACTTCAATGGGACTATGCCAACATACACCAGCAGAGTCCTCCATCATGTCTATGTCTATAATCAATTCCAACCATTGCTTTTTCACTCTCATATATTACTTTTCAAGAGCTTAAGGTCGACCAAACACCCTGTTTTTAATATATTACACATAATAATAAATAAGCCAATGAGATAATAGTACTTCCAAAACACTGAGAAGAGACTATAATAAACTAGAGGATTAGGAAGATATTTGAATCCATCACTTGAGATGCTAGCAAAACAACAAGTTCAAAAGATGAGTATATTTTATGTAGCTTATGTATTCTGCTATCATGAATCACCAAGTTGAAATATTACATCTCAAACCCCCTTTTTAGCCTGTTCCCAAGAAATATTAATCCTTTTTAACTGCATTTTTTTCATTTCTTATGGAATGAATTAGCCCTGAAAAAGATCTCTCCATTCTAATTATGGGTATCCATCTGAAAACAAATAGCATCAGAAAAATGCTGGGTATCTGTTAACAAATTCCTCTTAGAAGGTTACTTTTGCTTAAAGACAGATCTGTTTATCTAGTGTATACTCTCCTTTCCACTGTCAGAGAAAAATCAATTTGGAACAAATTGTGGTTGATAAGGTTTTGAGCAGCATCACCACTAACATCTGCCTGGGAGAGGTTATTGTACTAGGGCACCAAGCTGAGTTTGGGTGGGTGGGCTGCTGTGCCTTCAGAATCAGAGAATCTGTCTGGTCCAGAGTTCCCATTAGTCTTCCTAAAAAGGGAGTGTGTGGGAGGGTGTCTCCAGATGGGTTACTGAACAAGTAAAAAAATTATCTTAAAGGTCCCTTCCAACCCAAACCATTCTATGATTCTATGATTTGCTCCCTTGAAGCTCTACTCTGCTACTGCAAATTACAGAACACCTCAGCAACACTGGTGACATTAGTCAAATCTTGAATTTGCTTTTTCTTCCCAAAATGCTATTAGTCACAATCATAATTCCAGCTAACACGTCTGTATTTTTGATTTATTTATACTTAACATAATATTGCATTACCTGTCAAGAGGGCAACATAATACTTCATCGTAAATGGATCGGCAAGAAAAATGTTTTTACGATGTCATGAATTGTTGATGGTTTCCTCTGCCCAAGCTGACATCTGGAAGTTTAATATAGCAGTATGTTACCAGCAGTGTTTGCACTCCATAATGACCTTTTTCTAATTTGAGAACCAGTAGGCTGTATTAAGATTAGCTACATCATGGTGCCCAAGGGAAAAAAAATCCCAATTTGAAGAGAAAGCAATGAACTTAAGGTGGCTGTTGTTGCCTGTGCAAAGATCACTGATACTCTGTTTTCCTTTAAAAATGTGTGGATTATGTCATCTTGGTTGCCAGAAGTGGCAGTAAGATGGAGGAAGATACTCGACCAGACGTACATTGATGAGGTGAATATATCAGTATGCAATAGTAGCAGATAGTGCACTGGAGTGGGTAGGTTGCATATACTATGTGACTGAAAAAGTGCAAATTCTCAGGTAAGCAACAGACTGGTAATTGTTCTTGCCTATACGAGGAGATACGTTATAAAGAGGATCAAAGCAGAAGGAGCAGATTTCATCAGTTTTTACTGAAGAAAATTAGTTTCTAAAAGCAATATATTGAACTGGCTGACAGCATCCAGCCATCCGTCCAGACCTTAACTGTGGGTAAAACTCACCTGATTAAACACACTTACCTACGGCAGAGAGAGCTATACTTGAGTCACTTCGGGTTTCTTTTACAATCAAAGGAGATCAAGTCAGTTTGGTTACTGGGTGCAATTCTCTTCATCTTAAAGAGCAGTAGAAAAGTTCTCCACATGACAAGGTAGAGTTGTTACACTAATTTCTACATTTGAGAACCAGTTGTAAAGATTGCAAGTGTTCAAAGCTACAGAGTTTTTATACAGTTCAATGCAGAATTGAACTCCTATCTTTCTGAAGTCTAATTCTGACCCCGTAGACAAGGCTAGCTCACCAGACAGCTCAGGGGAGGGAAGATTCATCTGCTTGCTGAAGGGCTGGATACTGAACACAGCAGAATGAAATATCCTGGCTGAGCAAATAGATATTCTGGTGTTTTCAACGGCTTCCAAATACTGTTGTGTATCCACTTGAATTTAACTTTTAAGAAAGCATGGGACATGTTCTGTCTTTGTGTCATTTTTCTCTTTCTTCTGAAGTGTGTTTAAAAGAGAAAAAGATTTCTGACAGCAGCTATACATTCATCCTAGTTTGCCTTAAAAAAAATCACCTCTTCCCTGAACCAGGAGAATTAAATGCATAAACCCTTTCATAGCAAGATATGCTGGAGATTAAAGAAATAGCTATCTTTCATAATTCACATATAGCAGGGGTGAAAAATAATCTGTTATTATCTACAGCAAAGAAAGCAATTTATATCCACACATGAATACTTAATCACTAGACCCAGTGATGTTGTCCATATTAATACAGACAAAATAAATCAGCCTTCAAATCTACTGCAGCACTCAAAATAAAAGGAAAATAAATCAGGTGTTTGCCACCATAAAAAAGATCTTTTGCCAAATGAGAACACAGTGTTTATCCCCCCAAAAATCACAGGAATAACATTAGAAGGGAGGACCAGTGTGATTATCACAAGACAAACTAATTACACAAGTTTTTTTTGATATCTGCTAGTGCCAGAACAACATGATAGAAGGTCACATTACTTTGCCTGGTGGGGAGAGGGGCTTGATTTTGGTTTTGATTTTTTTTTTTCAGAACAAAATGTCCTGGAGTTAATGTGACAAAACACTGTTTTCTGATTTCTCAAAGTCGTGTCGAGTACTATTGTTCCTGAAGTAGTTCATTAACATCAAACAAAGTAAAGGGCTTCCAGTGGTCTTAAATTAAAAACCTGATAATATGCCTTATTCTGGCACACACTGGCAAATGTGCAGGTTCGGTCAAGGAACAGTACTGTTTAGGAAGGGATTATGATCAAGAAAATTATTGGTTAAATATTATATATGGTATCCACCTCATTCACCAGCAGACAGCCTGGGTGAAGTGATGGTGTTTGTTTTTTTTTAAATCCATATTCATAATATTCCCCATTACTGGATGGGGGGATCAAGAATCTACCAGAAAAGAGATTTTATTGAATTTTCCAGCTTTGCCCCAGCTGTGAGTCATGCATCAGGAATAATGCCTTGGAAACATTATTCTTGAAATGCTTGTGTAAAAGCATTAAATCATATCTTCATACCTACAGTTCATGCTCCCAAGCACTCAGAATAGTTGTATTCTTTCTGCATTTGTTCTCAAATTTGGACTTTGGGCTGCCGAGGACATACTGCAAGCTTCCTGGATACCTCTTCCAGATACAGACTGTGAGCTTCCGTACACGCCTTAGTTATTTACATATACAGAGTTTGTTATGGTCTGTGGACAAATACAATACATTTTTTCTTCTGTGTTCTTTACCAGGCATATTCTGATCAGAATGGAGAGTATAGATTCAGTGATCAGAGAACATCTAATGCTTAACTTCAGTCACATAAGATGATTACAATTTTCAACAACCAGACCCATCTACAGTATTAGAAGGTTTGGCTCCAAATCATGATGATACACAGACAGATACACACACACAACAGAGGCCTGCGTGAAGTTTAAATCAGTTGTGTGTTCTGTCTTTTAAGAAAACAAACATAAAGTTAACCCTACTGAAAGGAGATGGACTGATCTCTAGAAAGTGAAGAGAATCATAGAATCATAGAATCATAGAATCGCATAATGGTTTGGGTTGGAAGAGACATTAAAGATCGAGTTCCAACTCCCCTGCCACAGACAGGGACACCTCCCACTAGCCCAGGTTGCTCAAAGCCTCATCCAGCCTGGCCTTGAACACCTCCAGGGATGGGGCATCCACAGCTTCCCTGGGCAACCTGTTACAGTGCCTCACCACCCAATATCTAATATTGTGTGTATACATGTGTGTATACATGTGTGTATGCATGTGAAATCACTAGCAATTCTATTATATTATCTATTTTATGCATACACTGCATAAAAATAATCTTTCTGCAGTACTTTGAAATGAGCAACAAAATAATGGGTTCACAAAGCACAATGGAGCAGAGTTTTATTCAGGTAGTTTCTGAATTTAAACGTTCTTTATAGTACAAAAAAAAACCCCAAGCACAGCTTACTTCAAACAAAAAAAAATCAAAAAGACGAACTTACTGAATGAAGGTTATGTTTGCTTACAGTATCTAGACTAAGTTTGCAATGCCTATGCGTGCAAGAAAAAAAAGAGATGCCATTAGAAAAGAGAGAGGAAACATTGAAGAAAAGCAGACAGCCCAGGAAGAGTTGATAACAAATAATTTCACTATTAAGCCTCAAAATATTTTGGTCTTAAGTGTTATTTTGTGACATTCAAAGGTTCATCATTGTGAGACCAGGTGGACAGTTTGAAGGCACTCTGCTGCTGAAAGAGAAACCTGTTGCATGTTAACATCACAGAGTTTGTACTTGATTTTTTCCAAGAGATCAGTTAGAAACACTCCTATTAGAGTCTTTGGAGAATTATGCTGGAGTGGAGCAAAAGACCTGCTTAAAGGAATTTGCTAACTTCAGATGAGCTCAGCAGATAACAAAGACTCAGAGGTTAGACCTTTGCCCTGTAAGAAACTGAAGAACATTTGGGATCAACTTGCGTACTTGGCAGAAATGTGCTTGGGACACTCCTTTATTGGGAGAGAAAAGGAGAGTGTGGCCTCTGTTCATACACTTATTAATGTTTTATATTTCATTAAACTGTATCCTAAAACTTTGTTTAAAAATGTATATATTTATATTCATAATATTTATTATAATTTATCATTGATATATAAACAGTGTCCTCACAGTATTCCTCTCCCACCCTTCAACTCCTACATCTCTGTTTCAGGAATACATTTATTTTTTTATCACTACGAGCATAACACTATTTCTAGATCTAAAGAGAACATTACTTTTCATCTCTCAACACAACTATGAGCACTAAACCTCGTTCTGCCTTTGAAAAGAAACCCTGTGCAGTTTATTTTTGTTGTACACATTTGTAAGAAAGTTGTGCAATGACAAGAGAATGGAAAAATAACGTTGTTTCCATTGGGAGTTACTTAATTACAAGATTTCCAAGAAAAGAAAAGAAAAGAAAAAAGAGAAGAGAAAGAAAAGAAGAAAAGAAGAGAAAAGAAGAGAAAATAAAATAAAAGAGAAGAGAAGAGAAGAGAAGAGAAGAGAAGAGAAGAGAAGAGAGAAAAGAATCATGACCAAGTTAAAGCGTGTTATTAATGACATTGTCCAAATGCCTCTTAAACACTGAGATGCTTGGGGCATTGACCACCTCTCTAGAAAGCCTGTTCCAGTGTTTGAGGGGGCTTTAAAAGTGAGTATTCTGATTACTTCATCTGTATCCTTTAACTTTGCTTAAAACTGAAGAAATTACGAAAAGCTACAACAGAAAAAAGGAACTTATGCCTCAAAACCATCTTTTGAAGATGTCATGAGAGGCATATTCCACTTGTGTGCCATGACAAAATGCTCAGTGCTTTTTCCCAGATACAGAGAATCACTCGTCACAATTTTAAAGAAAAGACCCAAGAATAATCCCGAAAATAAGAAACAGTCTCTCTACATGATCCTCTCAGCTATATTGATCAATGACAAACATATTTTCAGTCAATTAAACAGAAGGAAACAAAGCTTTTTTTTTTCCTTGATTGAGTAGAGAAAGAAATGGAAAGGGAACAGGCAGAGCCATGAGAGGAAAGCTGCTGTGCCACAAGCCTCCATGATGTGGAGCCAGGCTCGTACAACCCCCTCTCCAGCCTACAGAGCTGTTACTAAAGTCTTACGTATGAATGTAACCTCAAATGCTCTGAACTCCAAGGGTATTGAAAAGTTTAAGTTAAAACAAGACTGCAGGGTGTGGGGTTTGTTTGGGGTTTTTTTTGCTTGTTTTATACCAAAGTTTAGGAAAGCACCTGTAGAATCCCAAAATATAAGAGGCGTTAAGGTGGAATAAAATCATTCTTCCCACATTTTCATCCACTCCTAGCTCAAGAGAGAAAAAAAAGCCACTGAGTATCTCCCATCAGGAAGAACTCTTCCACTAAATATCCCTGGCAAGCTCACTGTCCTAGTGGTTATGTCTCTAGGAATATATCCAGAAGAAAAATGGTCTTCTTGTGTGTGCATCCTGTGAAACCAAATGTCACAGAGAAACCTTGGATGGGTACATTTTTCAGGTAATACTGAACTCACTAGCTAAGGAAATATGACTGTCTGCAAGACTGCTAGTGTCTATGCTGCAGCTCTTGCCAGGGATCATGCTGACACCCCTCCCACAGTTTGCTTAGAGAGCAGATGAAATCTTTGTCACAAGCCACAACGTCTGCCATAGATTCCTATCTAAAAATAAAATTTGATCCTTATACTTCACCTTTTTCTTCTCTCTTTTGTTTTATACATCAGGGAATGACACCAGTGATTCAGATTATTCGAATGTTTCACTGGAGCTTGCCAAAAATCTGACTCTTGACATACATTTTCTAAAAAGGAGGAACACCCCGAGGTCTCAGTGCAATAACCAGGCTCGAGTCTCAGGCACATGGCATTGCATATTACACAGGGGCAGGGAGAAGCAAGTAGGGGGTAAACAGGCAGGACAGGCTTCAGTGAGTGAATAATAAAGAGTGAAATGGATATCAGATCACATGCAGGCACAGAAGGAGAAAACATGTTACAGAGAGAAAAAAAAATGACAGAAAAGAAAAAAATCATTATTTTTTTCAAAATGGTAATTTCCTTTCTTTTTACTCTCCATTTCTCCTCTCTTCAAACATGGCATGCCGGTGTAGTATAAAAGCAGGGATCTTAAATTGATAGAGCAAGAAGGTATTTTCATATCTATCCACCATGACAAATTAACAGACTTATAAACAACTGAAAAAAAAGAAAAATGTAAGCTTAACTATAGAAGGTCTTCTCCATCTGTACAGTACAGACATCAGATTCTGATTAACTGTGATACAGAACTAATCTTTTCAATTAATGCAAACGAGCTGCACTTTTATGTAGACTATTACCAGAGGGCATTCAATGATATTTTTATTCACCACATTTGACCTTAAAAATGTTTTGTAGTCATCAAGGATACAATTTTTCACACAGTAGGGATGTAGGAACAGCTAATTAAGTGGTGTTTAATGACATTTGTTCCTTAAAGGAGGGCTGATTAAATGTAGCATGTAATTTTTTACCAAATCAAGCAATTCAGCCAATTTCCAAATGTGCTTAATAAGCTAGGCCTTGATAATTACACATCTTAAGTAGATGCACCACATCACAATGGTTTGTGGGCTGGTAAATTTAATGTCACTTATTTGTGAGCCTTAGTTGGTTAGAATGCAGAATTCTGATTTCTTATTCCAACTGTACTCCTTTTCGAGAATAAAAGAAATTGTGTTAGTTTTAGAGACCAGAGTACACTCTGTATTCACTTGTGAACAGTCACTGGGAAGAAACCTTGAAAGCATTTTACCAATGCAGAGTTTTCTGAGATCTTACTCTGGCAATTCTAAACCCTGCTTTGCAAACAAAAACACAGTTTGCCTTGGATTTGAGCCATGGCTAGCATGGCACCCTGTTTTTGAAAACCGACTTCTCTCCATATCAACACAGCTTATATGGTCTAAGAGAAGTTCATGAGTGAGCTCATATACTAGGAAAGGTGGAAGAGATAGAACAAGTAGCTTTTTTTTTTTTTTTTTCTTCACTGAAAATCAAACACATATGTTCAGCATGTTTAGAAGAATTAATAATTGCATTTCACCGGGAACTCAGAGAAGGCTTTGGGGAGACCTTATAGCAGCCTTCCAGTACCTAAAATGGGGCTACAGGAGAGATGGAGAGGCACTCTTGATCAGGGAGTGTAGTGATAGGACAAGGACTAACAGTTTTAAGCTGAAAGAGGCTAGGTTTAGATTACATATTAGGAATAAATATTTTATTGTGAGAGTGGTGAGACACTGTAACAGGTTGCCCAGAGAAGCTGTGGATGCCCCATCCCTGGAGGTGTTCAAGGCCAGGCTGGATGAGGCTTTGAGCAACCTGGGCTAGTGGGAGGTGTCCCTGCCCATGGCAGGGGGGTTGGAGCTTGATGATCTTTAAGGTCCCTGCCAACCCAAACCATTATATGATTCTATGATTCTGTGATTCAAATAACTATAAATCAATTGTATGGCATTGAATCTTTGATTTTTTGAATTAAAAGTGTCTGAAATTCTCCTACAGTTTGATAGCTGCAGATCAGGGATAATGATACATAAATAAAATACTTAGCATGTTCATAATCAAAATGTTATTGCTTTACAAAAATGTTAATTTTATTGTTGTAATTACAAGCACTCTAATGACACTCTGACAGCCATCAGGGGTCATCTCCCAGTTTCATCTACCAGCCAGCAATGACACTTCTGCCAACTGCATGAATGTATATGCATGTGTGCTTTGAAAAATAGTTTTCACCCACTTTCAAGACTCTTTCTAGATTATTATGGACCTCCAGTAGTATGAGGAGCTCCAGTGGAGTGACACAGATTCTGGGGAATTATAACAGGAATCTGGCTACATTACAAACACAGCTTTAGCTCTCATTTCAGCTCTCTTGTAGTTGTGATAAAGGCATATTAAGTAATCTTGTCGTGATAAACTATTGAGGTCTAAATAGTATTCACCAAAGATTTATTTACATGATGACCTTTTTGAGATGACACAGCATCCCTGGCCTTCCCTAGTCAATGGGAATGATAGTCTGTATTAGTGTTTCATGTGTTTGGTGAGAGCCAATAGCCATGATAGAATAAAATTCCCATCTGTCTGTAGCAGCTCTGGCACTATATTATCATACCTTAATGCCTTGCAATTCTTTAAGCTCCACACCACAGTCTATATATGCATGGTGATACCAAAAAGAAGTATTTTCTACTAGAAGTTTCAGTCTTTATTCAAGAAAAAAAAAACACGCTTAAAGCAAACAATTAAGGAACATGGTTTGAGATCGCTGTAATGAGAGATATCAAATAGCAATCATTAATTACAAGTAATATTTGCATTTCAATTCTTTTCAGGACAATGAAACCCACTTTGCACCACTGATTCTCAGTAGCCAATTAAAGATGATGTAAATGTAGTCCAGTGCCAGTATTTTCTGACTTAGCCTAATGTCATTCCCAGAGGTGTTCCTTTTTTTACTTTTCTTATTCAGTATTCTGAATTTAAATCAATCCAGCACTAACTTTCTTCCTTCTCCCTCTTGAGAAATTCAGATTTTCAGCCTCATCTTTTTCCTGTGAGTACCTTCTCACCAATCTTCTTTGAAAATGTCAAGGGCAGAGGACCCGATATCTGTAAAAATCATCAGTGGCTTGAACTCTCTTCTCCTTCATGGTATAATGAACCTTCCGTTTCCCATGTGCTGACAGTCTTTCACAGTTTGAAACAAATAACCAGACAATTGTTCTATTTTAATATGGTATTTGGTGGAACTAGACTAATTTTGGTTAATGAACTGGCTGACACTAAAGGCTAAGGTGCCAGTTCATCAGCAGAAGTGGCCAGTCAATACTATGCTCAGCATTTCTGAGGACATAGACATCAATGACCATTGACTGCCAAGAGCCAATAACAAGGACCTGCTCGATAGACACGCCGAGACTGGGTCTTCACAACTCTGCCTTATGAGCAACAAAAGAACAAATCAGAAATGTCCATATTATTGGCAGTTGCAAATTCCAGCCATCCTAGTTCATTTCCCTTCTTATTCCTGAGAGCAAACTCACACACCTCACTTCCATCCTTGCTGATAGATGACTTTGTATTAGAGCTAATTGTCTAAGGAATGGTCAAGGGAGAGGAGTTTGGCCACTGAACACTGTTGCATTTGCCATGATGCCTCTTTTTCTCCTATCTATGCTTAATTTTGTAAAACTTTTTGAAATATTTTCTTTAAAAATGAAAATATTTCCTTATCCTTTTGTCCCCTCCTATCTATGTAAACTGTTACATTTTTGTCTTTCTGTGTCTCAGCTGAGTACACAGCATGGTAGTAAAACAGGAGTGTTTTTCCTCTGTCTGACTGTGGGATTTTTTTCCTGTATCCAGTAAGCATCTACATATTTGTATACTTCAAATATCTATCAGAGAAAGGGAGAAAGAGGGAGAAAAAGGGAAGGAAAGCTGTAAATATAACCAGAGAAGACAGAGATGGAAAAGACACTGTTGGTCAGCTAGTCTATTTCCCTTTAAAGGAAATATTACTCTCCAAAATATATTTTCCTCAGCACCTGTCCAGTCTAATCTCAAAATATTTCAAGCAATAATTTTTCTATTACATGTTTTCTAAGATCATTCCACAACACAACAGATCTCATGGATGGTAACTAAGCCCTAATATACAAACTAAATGTACTCTGAATGATTTGCAAAAGGTTTTCTCATTAACTGTTTATATGAAGTGATAAGATACTTCTAATAGTTGCGTACCTACTGGGGTGTGGTGAAATTCCCTGTATTACTACTTTGCTTCTTATTTACTGTTAGTTTAGGCATTTTTGGTTTTTTGGGGGTTTTTTTTGTTTTTTACTTTGCTGCCCTGTTTACTTTAGCAATGTGATCAACATAGCTAAATCAAAGCTACCAGTCATATCAAATTCACTTGGCACCTTGCTTTAAGGTTTGTGTAATTTTAACTTGCAATTAAGGCAAGGGTTTAGCATTCTTTAAACACGGCAAACTATTTGTTGCCTCAGGATGAGTAACACAGATGTGACTCAGTTCCTCATCTGTAAAACCTCTGTTTTGTCCTGTTTACACTGTGAGCTCTCCAGGGAAGAGTTGAGAAATAGTGAACAAAAAATCACATGATGAGAAATAATCAAAAGTTGAAAAATAATCAACCAGGCTGGGATTATAATCAGTCAGGCTGGGATTAATTCTGAATTATTATTTTCTTTGATAAAATATGCACATTGCTTCTAGTATAATTCCTAATTTATTGAATTCAGAGACAGAAAATATTTTACAATATTCTATCTTTGTTTTGAGTTTCTTGAAGTTGTTTCTGATATATGTTTTACTGTCTTACAGTACAATAAACACTATCAAAACATTTCAAAAAATTTGTCAGAACAGTTCTAAGCATACCCAGTTGTGCTACTGATCTTTCTGAACAACCGATTTGTCTTTGTATAGTGGTCCCCACACGTTAGCACCTGCCAGTAGTAATTGAAGCCTAGGATCCCAAATCAACATTTTCCATAAAATTTAGCACAGAAGTAGCTATTTTCAGTATAAAACAAAAGACTCCTAAGTCTGAAAGCCCAGACATTACTATTTAAGAAACAGCATATTCTTTAGAGAAAGTACCTAGCTGATTTTCACCCTTTGTATGTAATTAAGTCCTACATTTAACTAGGCTTGAGATTTTTTTTTTCATCAAAGCAGTTTGAGTCAACAGAAAGCTACAAATTTATTAGTATATTAGCTTAGAAATAATGAAAAATATTTTAAATATTTGACTACAAAAAAGTTCAATAAAAACAAAGACAAACAAATTAAACAACAAAATGATTTGTGTTGTGTTAGAAGCTTCAATCCAGTGCAAAGGAGCTCAAGCTTTCACGAGAAACATTAAATAATGCATTTTTAAATAACTGAATTTTTTCCTCTTTTGTATCGCAACTCATTCAATGGACCAAAAATACAGTTATTTGCACAGCATTAATGTGAACACTAGAGACAGGGAAATTCTCCAAGGCCAATTATCACCAACCTTTCTTTTTCATCCATTTGGGAGGAAAACACATAAGTGGCAGAGGTAACGACCTCATCTCACCTTAACAGCAAGTGTTCAGTGTGAAATTTTCTTATACAATGTGCATACAGTGTGCTTCTCATTCAGTCAGTATGGGGAGTAGGACTAACCTGATCAAATACACACATCCACATCTGAGGTAGATAATGGACAGACAGTTAACATAGGGAATAAAATCCAAGATGCACAAACATGTACTGAGAAAGCTTTCTGAATCCCATTCCCAACTGTAGCTCAGGCTCAAAGTGTATGATTTCCATTTGCAACGGATGGAGCTTATACTATTCCCTTCAAACACACCAGTACTTAGATCCACTTTGGTATTTTCCGTGAAACTTACCCAGCAAAGGAAACTCTTTGCCATACAGAAAGCTTTGATAAACTAGAAGCTTTTCCTTTTTGCTTTCCTTTCCCTCAAGTAGCAGACTTTCTAATTGATAAGAAAATTTACCCATAGGCAGACAAATGCGTAACATTCCTGTCCTGGTTTCAGCTGGGACAAAGTTAACTTTCTTCACAGTAGCTAGTGAGAGGCTGTGTTTTGGATTTGTGCTGAGGAGAAGGCTGATCACATACTGATGTTTATAGCTGCTGCCAGGACACTCAAGGGCTTTCTAGCTTCTCTGCTGTGCCAGTGTCTGCAGGTGCAGGAGAAGCTGGGAGGGAGCACAGCCCCAGCTACTAGCCTAGGATTTGATCTTTGGTTCAGGATTGAGACCCAAATTGGACAATGGCATATTCCATATCATGCACATCATACCCAGGTATGAGGGTCTAACCAGAAGCTCTCTCTCTCTGGATGGTCCCTCTCTCAGGGTCATCTCTCCTTCTCTCAGTTGGCTCTTGGTCTTTCGGACACTTGGGCTCTTATCTCTTTTCCAGGTTGTGGTTGTGGGGCTCTCCCTACTCGGAAACCATTGGCTGGGGATGGGCTGAGCCTTGGTCATCTGGTGGTAAGCAGTTTCACCATGTCTCACTAATTTGTGTATTTATATATTTGTATAGATTACAAATATTATTATTGTCATTATTATTTTCAATATCACTGTAGTTTAGTTATTAAATTGTTTTTATCTCAACACACGAGTCTCTTTTCCCTTTACCTCTTTAATTCTCTCCCCTATCCCTGGGAGGGAGAGAGTGAGCAAGCGGCTGCATAGTATTTTGCTTCTAGCCAAGTGGGTTCAAGCCATGAAAATTCCTGGGATGATCTGAGGTCTGTAATTGCCTCAACAGTTTGGGTTTTTTTTGACAAGTGGCCAAGCAGGATAACTTGACTTAATTATGCCGTTTCAGCACTAACTTCTTTGGCAGTCATCGTAAACATTTTCAAGATAGGAAACAGGTGTTCCAACATGCTTCACTGGGCAGAATGAAGAACAGTTCCCTCCCTGGTGTCATTGTACATGATGTATTCAATGATTGCTACTTTCCCATCAAGAATACGTTCACTCATGTAGTAGAGAGCAATCCATCTGGTTTTGTAGTCTGGAATGAGCTGCGGAAAGTCATTATTTTGGTGGTGAGGAGGGGAGCAGTGTCTGGAAAAAAGGCTGGCAGAACATGTTTTGCTTAACTTTAAAACCAGCTGAACACTGGAAACGTGGCTAGAATATTTGAGCATTTGTTCTTTCATATAGGGGAAACATATGTAGGTGGGAAGGAAGGAGGAGTTGAAAGATGAAAGGAGAGGAAAGTTTAATTAAAGGGGGAAAAAAAGGATCTATGAATCAAATTCTTATCCAGTGTATGTTATTGTTCCAGAGGCAATGAAATTCTGCTGACTAATGTCAGGTGAGGATTTAGCTGTGCAGATATAAAGCCCATTTTTAGAATCCTGTTATCATTAATGCAGCAGTCACACTAAAAAGTTTGCATTACTCTTACTAGACTGGAAACACCCAGCTTCCCCTTCCAAATACAGAAAAATATTTCAACATTTTAGCTACTTCTTGTGACAACCGTTGGCAAATGCTGCTCTCCCTTAGGGTGATCACAGCGTACAATGAAACACCTGCATTATCCAGAAAAGCTCAAAACTGGCTTTTGATGAAGAAAATGCCATGGTGGTGGTCATAGGAAAGAGGCTTGGGAAAGACAACTATTTTTGTTTCGTTTTGTTTTGTTTTTTTACCTAAGAAACATAGAAAATAAGTTTCCAAGGTATTAACTTTTATATCCTAGGAAGCAGGCCTAAATGTAATGGTATTATGCTCTTTCCTTGAATAAATGGGTAAAAGTGCTCATTTACTTATTTTTGCTCAAGAATTACACTACAAAATCAGTACCCTACCACTTCAAATTCAACCCAGTGGGTAGTGGATCATCTGTCACTATGATCCTATTGTGCTCTATAATATATCTTCATGCATTTATGTACATTTTGTAGAGCAAAACTAGTATCTCAAACCTAAAAATTCATTTTGCCTTCTGTTTTTCCATTGTTTTCTTTTCTGCAGATAGATAAAGAGGCAATCATATAGGTACCTGTGGAGTACACCTTACAGAAGTAGAAAAAATACACATTAAAGCAACAATGAGTTATGACAAACTCGAATAGAGTTTTATTCACTGCAGAAATATTAGTAAGGAAATATTAATATTCTGAGATAACTTATTTAAAAGTACTCAGAGCAGTTTCATGCATTTGGTAGTTCAAAACCTCATAGTGAATATTTGAAGGATATCATCTTAAACATTCAACCTGGATCAAAATTGGAGACTTGTAAAATTCAGTGCATGAATTCAAGAAAGTAAAAAGAAAGAGAAAAATGGACAGGGGAGATAACATTAGTTTTCTTGGCTTAATACTCTCTTAATTCATGGGGGGGAAAAAAGGCTATGCTTATTTCCTATTGAAACACGACTGTTAGGAATTTGGATGATCTCATCAACACATCCTTAATCTGAACACATATGGGAATCATGAGCTCTTACAGATTCAAGGAGAATTGGAAAATTGTCAAACCAGTTTTGTTGGCATTTTAGAACTACCCCTCAGAAAGGGAAAACTGACTGAAGGCAAGTGAATTTGCATAGGGAGAAGACTGGATGGGTTATCTCATGGTAGGGTTGTCAGTTTGACATACCCTCAACAATACTGAAAAAAAAAAAAAAACCCAAATCCTACAAAACATGTTTTATAGGCTGCCTACCCTTATACCTCTGATTATACAGATTATGTAGACAGAAGCAAATCAGCAGCCTGCCCTGTGAAACTCCCATGACAATCAGGAATTTTCTCAGAGAGGGGGACACACCTTATCTGGCACAGTCTTGAGTTGTGGTTTAACACCAGTCAGCATCAAAACACCACACAGCTGCTCTTTTACTCCCCTGCAGTGGGATGGGAGAGAGAATCAGAAAGACAAAAGTGAGAAAAAAATGTGAATTGGGGTCACGAATCCAAAACACAGCACTATTCAAGACACTATGAAGAAAATTAACTCTATCCCAGCCAAAGCCAGTACAATTTCCACCCCTTATTCCACACCATTTCTGTCATGCTCAGGTCTCACACTATCCAACACACCCTCATTAACCAAGACTCCCTTTCCCATCCTTTGATGTACACACAGATATCATTTCCAAACCGAATAAAGTCAAAGTGGCACATAAAAAAACACAGAAAAGTCAATGGGAAAACTCCCATCACTAAATGAGAATTTTGACACTAGGCGATGGTTAGGAAAGTTGAAGATCTTAATATGGCATTCAACAGGCCTGAATGAGTCCACGATAGCACTCAGAGTGCTCCTTTGATGAATCCATGGTTAATCCACAACTCAGACACAGTGTGCAATTTCTGTTCCCCTAATTCAAAAGGTCTATTAGAAGGGGAAAAGAATCACGGAAAGTGACAAGTGTGGTCAAAGACATGGAAGAGCTTCCTCACAAGAAATTGTAGCTTAACTATTCCTCTAGTAGCCTGAAAGTGTTCTGCTTGGAAGAGAGGTCATTTGAAGGGGATATGACACAGGTCTACAAAGTCATGAGTGGCATGAAGCAAACAGGGAATAACGTTTGACTTCTTCAGTATAAGAACTAGAGGCAATCAAATGAAGTGAGTAAAAGCCCAGTTCAAAAGGAGCAAAGGAAGTTTTTGTCTTGACGCAACAGGTTGTAGATCTGTAAAACTCCATGAGAAAGGATCTCAATGGATGGAAGACAATTTCACTGGTTTAAAGGCAAATCTGACAAATAGAGGAAGAATCTATAAGAGATTACTGAATAGGCTAAATAAAGGCATAGCATGGAAGCACCACAATTGCTTGCTCTGCTCATACTTGCTCCTATTCATCCATTTTCAGCTGCAATTGAAAATAAAATGGGGGGCTAAGTGAATAGTTTTCTGAGCCAGTACAGACACTTTTTATGTCTCTGGGGATTTTTGTCACTGAGTTTAGAAACAACAATTAATTAATTTATGCCATTCTCAGTAGATACAGAATAAAATAATTAACTCGTCCTTGGTTTTCAAATATATTCCAGAGATATCACAAGTTTACTTCTTCCTTCCATTTTTCAGCCAAGCAAACTGCCTTTAGAAGAAGAGAAATATTTAGTTTTATTGTTTGTGATTTTATTGTACAATTAGTTTGTGTAAGTAGAATACATTTTGCTATACAGATAATAGGAAAAGACTTAAGATGAAAAATTTTATCAGAGTTGCAGAGAATAGATATACTCATGATGTCATTTGCTGCTATATGATTTCTTTCCCATCAGCTCATCAGCCCATATTAACGTTTGTTTTTGTCAGTATGGAACTTGTTAAATATGGCAGGAAATTTTGGAGGGTGGTATATGCTGCAATTTATTCTTATCCCACTGCAGTCTGCAGTCAGAGTGCTTTTATCCTTACACATCAGATTTTGTTGGGGAAGGAAGATGTTGTGATTTTGGCTTTCCCCGTTAAGTTAATGCAGAAGAATTGCCCCGTTAAGTTAATGCAGAAGAATTGAATAAGATTTGTATTGTTCCTTGCAAAATAATAAAAGCATAAATGAGATGTATCAGACAGATCCCATTGTATATTAATACAGACATCCACAGCTATTCTGGTGCATTTAAAAAAAAAAAAAAAAGAAAAAAAGAAAAAAAAAACCAAACAACTGCATTGTTTACAGTATTTTTTATTGATATAAATGAGCAATTGAAACTAAATTACTGAGACATGCTTTCTTCCTGTTGCAGTTTGGCTCACCCATATGTTCCAAAAAGGAGATATTTTCTACTCAGGCCAAAAATCCCACAGAAGAATAACTGATGAGGTATGAATCACTTCATTTCTCTGAAAGAAAGAGATTTGGTTTTATACTCTTGCACCTTGTGGTCCTTCCTCACCTTTAATGACATTCATATGGTGCCAGATAGAATTAGTGTCATAAGATACAGGAACAGTTTGAAGCAATCAAAGCATCTTTTTTAGAAAAATACAGAAACTTAAGAAGTAGAAAGTCTATAAACGTATGATGTTTACACAGGTGCTCTGTAAAATACAGCTTTCCTTGGGTGAAGTTGCTGTCAATTTTTTTAATCAAAAGACTACAAAGAGAAAGTTGTTTGTCCTTTCTTTCCCCTCTCCCTTGTGGTTCTTTATTTTATTATTATTTTATGAAAAATAAAAGTCACGTCCACCTGTTTCCATGTGTGTGTTTTTCATAAAATAAAGAAAGAAGGCAGGAGAAAAAAAAAAAAAAGATAAATTGTCTTAAAAGCAGGCTAAGAAGTGTAAGAAAATTATGAGGGCAATGAAGGTACAACTCCTTACTGACCAAAGGAGGGAATACAAACGACTTGGTCTTTCATTCACTGACCATCCCCCAGAGCTCTGATCAGCTTCTCTATATCTTATTTGAGATGGCTGAGGAGCAGCATGGACTTGCAGGGAGCAAATTGTGAGATCTGCTGAATAAAAAAGGAGTGTAAGTTTTGGTTTTGGTTTGCACTTAAAAGAAGATATGTGATAGATACACAGATCCATCTCACTACAGAGATTTATTTGATATTACTGGAACATCAGTAATTCTCCCCTTCCTTTGCTACTAAATTACTACTGAATACTGTCAAATTTATGCCCCAGAAATTCTGTAGGGTGCCTTCTTACTCTCTAAGTTGGACTCTTAAGATTTCAAGCATCCCTACAATCTCACTGTACAAATGCAGTTTACAGAATGGAGGTTCTGAGGAGAAAAATCCCTAAGAAACAGACAAAAAGTGAGAGTGCAATTATTTTCTAGATTGATTCAGCTAAACTTAGGCTTCTGTATGCAATGCCTATATTTGTGCTAGATGTCCAAGCTCCCATTAGACATCATGGCAATCTAGGTTCAAACACACATACATGGTGCTGTCTAAAAATCTGTAGACTATTCACGGTATTTCCATGAAGTTGGCAACTGTGACAAATTGTGTGCAAGAGGACCAGACCTTTTTGGAGACACAGCTGGAGGTGAGGGAGAGCAGCTTAAAGCTTGTGAGATGTTCCTGGGTGCATACCTGGGCTGCTGAATGAAACCTGTTGTCAATACAGCCAACGGAGTCGAGACTGCAATTCAACTTATCTATAATAATTACCTACTGCCTGGTCAGCTAAAAAATGGGGACTATTTGCTAGGTCTCTATTGACTATAATGAGAGTGTGCAGTCATAGATAGAGGATGCAGAATTGTATACACCAGTGCCACAATTCAGTTGTCTCACTCTAAAAATAGATCCAATTCTAGAGGGACAAATTAGCTGCTGAGATATAGGTGTCTAATGCTATGTGAAACACCCTTGTGCAACCTCCTCTGCCTTTAGGTATTAACCTTTCTGTAGGTCGATGTCTCCGGTATCCACGCTCAGGTGCAGGAAGGGGGTCTGCAGAAGTGGTCTGTGTGGGAAGAGGCCAGGGTCTCACCCGTGCTGAACACAGCTGGTGTTCACACAGATTCAGCATCCCCACGGCAGGACACAGCTCAGCCCAGAACTATGCTTCCTCTCCAGCCTGGATCTGGTTGATATTTGGAAACACCCTGCTCTCTTAAAACGTCCAATTTCAACACCCAAGTTCCTCAGAGACTTAAAATCCTACTTCCACCTGCAGGTGTCTCAATCCTGACATTTTCCTTTTTTAAGGACAGATTTAAAAGCTGTCCTTGAAAGAAATATACTCATCTATAATTTTCTATAATAATATTAATATAACAGCAATCATAGAATGCATCAGAAGCTGACAATTTATTTTGCAAAAAGGAAAGGGAGATATAGTGTCCTGTGGCAAGATGGCATCCTGATGCTTAAAACATTCAGACAATCCTTTTAGACTGCCGCCTCTCCGGGATAAGATTTGCTTTATTTTTGTTATGTAATAGCTGACTTAACAGAGCTTTGTATCCAGCTGAAGATTCAGCCACTCATGTTACACGAGTAATAAACAATTTCTTTCTCCCTCCATCCTTATTTTCTTTTTCTTTTCTTTTTACCTTTTTTATTTTTTTCACAGTAACTGGGTTTTCATCAACCGTCTGAAATAATTGACATACAGAAGTCCCGTGTTCTTAATCAGCTGTTTCTAAATGTGTCTCTTCCCCTGTTTCTTTTTCTTACTTGAGAATTCACCCTCTAACAGAGCTTTCAATGTTTACTCTGAATTTGATTTGTCTGTCAGAAGCGGAGAGAAGAAAATCTCATCCAATTTTAGACTGTCTCTTCGTGTTTTGAGCAAGTGGAAGGGGGAGCACAGAGCGGTTGATGCCGGCGTGCACAGCAGTGCTGGGAGGTTACCAAGCAACAAGACGGAGATGTGTCACAGGAGCAAGGGAGATGGGGAAGATGAACAAAAGTATGGACAATGGATTCGAGAAGATGAAAGGAGGCGTTGTGAATGCCTGACCTCTTCCTTATTTCTTATCTTGAGTTGCAATGGTGTCCATAAATACAGGTTGTGTAAAGCGTCTCAATTTGTTTACATGGGCCCTTGGAGGCAGAAGGGATAGAGAAAGCCTAGTGTGCGGCCTAATCATCAAAGGATTATCCTGTCAGTAGTCCACTACGTAAGTAACAGGGAACAAAGTGTGCATATGAACATCAAAAGTGCAGGTTTTTCACTGGGAGAGAGGAAGTCACAGTACAAACAAATCCTGTTGCAATATACAGAGTCAAAAAAATATTAGTCAGACTTGAATTCAGAAAAGATCACAGTCCACAGAACATCTTAAATTTGGAAGTTAGATTTTCTTGGGTTTATGAATTTCTTAAAATATGTTTTTGCACCCATTTCCCACACCTTTGTCTCCAAACAAATCATTAAAATTAAATGGGCCTTTTTAATAAATGAGAGAGACAAGGAAAAGTTTGGATGTAGAATCTTATCTGCCTACCTTAACCTTTGCAAGGGAATTTATGTCTATCAACCCCTATAATGCATATTCTATTCCCTTGTTGTGTTTCCAAGCTTGCATGAACTGGAATAACAGTAGACGCTTAAGGAACCACACTTGCACTTTGGATAGTTATATGGCAAGATAAAGTGTCAACATCTGTGTTCAGCTCCTCCTATACTCTTTAAGCCAACTTCAGCAATCCCTTGATAAACATAGGAACCTGATCTTGTGTTTCCCTGTAAGAAAAAGTTTCCTTGTAGGCATCTTAAAAGTGAAAAATAGAGAATAATTGTATTTCATTATATTATTAAAACAGTTTAAATTCATGGGGTTTAGTCCTCTCTTCTTGGATACGAATTGTCAGAATTTATAGTGTTACTTCTAAAAAATTTACCTAAAAGATCTGCATAGATACTTTGTATTGCTTGATATTGTCTTAAGATGTTTATCCTGAAAATTGTAACATATTTGTAATAGTAAATATAAAATATTGTGAGACCTTGAAGCTCATCTTATATAATTTCTTCTATCATGCTTTTTTTTTCATCTTTTGTCAATATCCTTCCCCTGCACTGTAGAAAATTGAGAACTGATTTTTGAGCTTTTGACAACAATGATCCAGCAATTCATGTGAACAAGTCAATTTTTTTCTAGGTCATTATGAGAGAGTGATGTTTTTTAGAGCCTGGGGTTCAGAGAAAAATAACGATTGCTTTCTCCTTGGAAAAATAAATCTGAAAAAGGACAATGACCATTTGAAGGTGCTGTTTTCCTCAGTAGCCCTCTCTTAGTGGAATATAAAAATTTGAGCAAAGAAACAACTCTAAATGTTGCTAAGTCAGTGCCTGAAACAGTACTGACATACAAAGAACTGGATTCCTTGTTATTCAGCTACCATTTCAAAGCATTTCCCCAAGGTTAGCTTGAGGGTGAGCTGCACCAGCAGGAGACTCCATCATGTTGTGGTCTCACTCAGCACTTTTCCGCTATACGTTACTGGAAATTCATGTCACACATTCATTACGGAGCTTGGGGACTCCCAGACCTGCCAGTCTAGAGGTGTGTCACCTGCATGTAAAAGCTACAGAAACATGGTCTTATCTCTTAGCCTTTATAAACTCAATTTCCATGCAACCTTTTATACCCAACAAGTTGCTATGAGATGACCTTCCAGCTAAGGAGGGAGATATGTAAAAAAGAAAGTAACAGATGTTTGTGCTCTCCTCTGTAGGAAATTTTGTGAAAGCTTTTTACATATCTCCCTCCTTAGCTGGAAGAAATTTTACTAAAGTTAAAAATGTGACCTTAACCAGATAAAATACATATTTTCAATGAGAAATTATCCATCAGGTTCATCTTCTCTTGCCCTCCTTGCCATCAGAATGCTCTTGAGATTGTGAGATGCCATACTTTGGGCTGCAATGCCTATTCATTTCCCAGAATGGATTAATATACCATGCACACATTAGAGCCATGCACATGGCCATCAGGATAATCGGTGCAGAAAAAAAGTTACAGATTGTATCTGCCAGTGAAACAACCTCCTACCAACCTAATTAAAAAAATAAATAAAGAAAATCCACAACTCAGTTACCCATGAGTAAGTCATAGACTGATATTTGTTCTCAAACAAGATGATCATTAAGGCAATTTATGTTACTTAAGAAAACATATATATGTTTCTAAGCTGAAATAACAGGAAAACAAACTGAGTAGAATCTGTGGGTGTGAAAGAGAATATTGTAAATTAAGAGACCAGACTGGACACCAAAAGGCAGCTGTCTGGAGAAACTGTGGATACACCAGGGATTCTTGGAAAGACTCTAGGAAGAGTATTTCTAGAAGAGCAGAGGTCACAAAAGCACTCCTAGTATTTTCTAGAATGTGGATGTAAGCTGAAATGCTGTAAATCATTCAAATTTAATAATGTCTTGAATATAGGACTGGCAGTGAGGGACTACTTTATTATATCCTGAGCTGTAACTTTTTAGAAAGAAGACACAGCAGGGGATTCGGGAAACAGATGATACCACATCTGCCTGTTGTGGAGCTATTTTTGTAGAGGTTGCAAGATTACAGCTCTCATTACTGTCAGAGATGCAGAGGAGATCTGGCTAAGTCTTTTTAATGAAATTGTTCTCCGTAGAATACACTACTCCATCTTAACAGAATCACTTCATGACGAAATGTGTCAACTGAATTTTAATCAGAAAACACTTTTTGTGTTCAGGGTAAAATTCCCAGTGAGGCAAAAACATACTTTATGATTAGGTCCTCAGTGATCTCTGAAGCTGGAGGAAACTTGATTCTCTGTCCTGGTCTGACATTTTCCCTGTTACCAGTGAATATTTTAACCATGGACCAACCACATGGCAGGCTCTTAGTTCCTTCCTCCCCAGAGCCACATACAAAGAATTTCCAAAGATGCTTTTCCAACCTGTGGCAAAAGGAAAAAAAACTTCTCCCCAAAATGCCAAACTGTTTCCCAGCAAATTCTTATAATCTGCAAGTCAGCAAGAGAGACTGGGAAACTGCTCCCAAGTCAGCACTATCCAGTGTTGTGCAGGACAACACGTCTTTGCTTTAGTTTCACTTGCACAAAACAAGGAGTACAAGAGGGTAAAACAGCCATGTCTTTGAAAAGTGATATGGGACGGTGCTGTGTTTGTGCCAGCTGGAGCATATTCCTCCTTAAATGGAACAGGTCCTGATTTCACAATTAATCTCCTTACTATGCTGCAATAACTCTATAACATCAGAAGTCACGTTCCAGTAATTAAATTATGAAGCGTGTGGAGCAGCCATGTAACACCATCGTTGTGCATCTAGGCCACTGGAAGTATAAACGGACACAACCGAAGAGTGGAGGCATTTAGATGTAAATAACCGAGGAGTGCAATCAGTTTCAGAACATCAGCTTTAAAAAAGCAAGCTTGTCATTTGCGTACAAACGCTTGTTTCCCATTTGCAATGGTTATTTCTGTAAGTTTGTTCTGTTTTACAAAACTGCTTTAACCCCAGTTTGAAGTGAAACTTGCTGGTGTCAGCTGTTGCTGGGGGTAAGAAGGGGATCTCATTTCAGGTAAACTGGGTCAGTTCCCTTCTTTGTCATTATGAATAATTCCATTGCTGCAGTTTAAAAACGTTATGTAAGTTGTCTGGATCATGGAGATACTCAATTCACACAGCAGCAAATGGCTAGAAGGTGTGTGGAGCTTTGCCTACCTATACAAAATATGTAAAAAAAATTATTCTTTCTCTGACAATTCATTTTTTTTTTCTTTTAGACATACTGTTTATCTTAAGTGGAAGAAGTTCATACTCTTCTCTAAAATGAACTATTCCCACATTTATGTATTAAATATATGGCTCTTCTCATTGATATAACACTTTTTTGTTTTATTCTTTGAGTTTATTTGAATTATTACCTGTGTGACAGCATAATTCCTTAGATGATTTATGTTAAAACTGCATTGAAATATTGTATAATCTACCAAAAACATAAAATTCTATATTACTGTTCCCATAAGCCTGTTGTGAATCTTGTGAGTCAGCATTCACTAATATTTTTACTTTTATAGTCTCTGAGGGCTCATTTCTTTCATTCACAAATTTCTGGGGGATTTGTTGGTTGGGTACTTTTTCCTGAAAATATATTGTGTATTATCCCAAAGATGTGGAAAGAGAAGGAACAGTAAGACTCACAAATAACTTGAGTTTCCTATCAAACAGTATTTAAGATACCAAAACATATATGCATTGTCCTTGAGTCCCTAAGTTATCCTACTAAAATCTGTTTTCTGGTATGTGGACGCAAGCAAAAGCTCTCTCAGAGAATCTAAAAAATCTTATTATGAAATATAGTCATTCATCAGAAATGTTAGTCTTATAAAAAAGCATTTATATTCATCAGATATAGAAAACAGATGTGAGAATTTTTGCCATTGTTAAATATTTTCTTTTTTCTTTCTTGGAAAAAAAAATCATTACCTTTGACCACTAAAATGTAACAGAGAGATCAGCTTCAAAGAGGAGATAAATTTCTTGAACTTAAGGAACTACATCAGGATTCAAGTGATTCAGATTTATACTTTGGCACTGATACAGACTTCCAAAGCACCCTTAGCTAATTACTTTCAGCTAAACTGTGGCTCCATTGCTTATATGATTAGGACTGACTGCACAATATGAATCCTCTCACTTATGTGAATAAGGTTATTTGTGAATTATTCATATCGAGTGTACTGAAACAATTTGTCATTTTCCTGGAAGGAAATTAATTCTCTTTTTTTCTTTTTCTTTTTTTTTTTTTCTTTTTTTCTTTAAGGGGGAAACAGTGCCTCACAGTCTGATCCAGTTCCTGTTCTTTTAGCTCTTACATTAGAACAAGGTACTTATTTTTATTGCTTAGAAATTAAGCTAAAGACCTCACTGAACCATATTTCCTCCTCCCTCATTACTACATCTGTCTTTTAAATATATTACGGAGGGTTATGTCTAGTGCGGTTTGCAAAAAGTGGTCTCAAGATGCAATGTTTTCAGCAATTCCTCCAGGACACCCTGCTGCAGTCTAATGCACTGCATTTATGCATTTATTCATAGCAATATTTCCTAAATATTGACATACTGCCACCATGCATACAACATTATACTAAGTTTAAAATAAGACATGGTGGAACAACCACCTTACTTTCTTTACTCTTCCTGGTAGCACATGTATATATGTCAGTTCATTATCCTTTTGGTCACTGAAAAATTTAAAGAATGCCTGGGATTTTTTTTTTTCTCCCCCAGGGTAAAGAGCTTTAACACTTTCACTCCTCAAAGCAGAAACTACCTAACCTCAATCAACAGTCTTATTAACAGTTTCTAGCTTGGACTAGCTGTGTAACAGAATCTTCCAGACAAGCTTTTCAGTCCAAACCAGACATCAGTTCTTTGGCTGTTCCCCTAGATGTCCTCACAGGCTATTCAAAGTCTTTTGCGGACCTGTGGATTCCCAGTAAGCCTTAACTTCTTCACCACACTATAATCGCACTGCTGCTACATCCTGTCCCACCAGGCACTGTTGCTAAATCTAATGCTAAATTTCACTAAGCCCTACAGACTCCAACCTTGTTCTATAAAATGGAAACAGTGTCAAAGACAGAACTGGACCCATTGTACACGGCCAGATGACATGAGAAAGTTGGTGTCTTACATACAGAAAGAGACACAGGAAGGTGGTTCAAACCTCACTAAATTAATTGGAGATTTAGTTGATGAAAAAACATATATAGCAAGTAGGATTTGTGAAAGAGGGATGGGGGTTAATGTGCTTTATGAAGTGCATTATACTATGCTATCTCAAGCATTCAAATGAGCTCATGTAAAGCTGGCTCAGCTGTCTCTATTGTACAGAGAGTAGGTATACCTGGAATATTAAAAGGTGAGACGGACACTTGGCTCCGTGTCAAGAGGAGCCTGCAACAAATGAAAGAGTCAAGGTGAAACATGGGTAAGAAAAAAACAGTATGGGCGGTGGACTAAAAGAAAACGTTGATAAAGATATTAGGATCTTCTTTTTGTAATTAGCTTGAATGAAATCTGCATAATTACAAGTCTCTGAATAGGAATGCTCAAGGGGAAAAAGTGGAGGCTGCTCTGCCCCTTCAATGGATACTCATCAACAAAACAAGAGAAATGAGTCCTCGACTGCTGCTCGGATCCCTCGGCAATAGCAGTCTCTCATGGTATTTCTTAAGTAAAAATTTTCCATTCTGACTTTGCAATTCCTTTCCACTATGGTGAAGTCCTGTTCACTTTCAAGCCATAGATTGACTACTTGCTAGAGGAGAAATATTGCCCATATCTTGGGATAAGGACTGGAGCTGAAAATATTTTGTACCAGTAAGTCTCTCATAAGAAATCGAACCCAGCTCTTTTGATGGCCAAACGGCACTAAGTTATATTCTAACATTAAAGTGCACTAAAAAACTTTCAGAGAAGGCATCAAGGACTTGTATCCCACCTTATACTTTGTTACAACTGCATCAATAAAGCATTACAAATAAGTGTCACCAGGATTGACACCCCTCACCCAAATCCTCTGTTACTGCCATATCCTATTAGGATCTTGTTATTCATTGTCTATGATTTCATCAGCACACATACTGTCCATGGAAACCATTACATCAGGCTGCATCTGAGGATGATCTGCTGGATACACAAAAAGCTCCTTCTGAAACTCTACAGCACTTAACAGTTTTCTCAAAGTTGGTACAACGGATGATTCACGTTCTATCCCTTGCCTTTAAGGATGATGGACCTAATCCAATTCGGGGGCGGAAAAGAGTGAAGCAGACAGCATAATGATGCACAAACACCCAGGGTTCCTAGATGTATCTAGGGGTGTGACTGTCTGAATTTGGGAGACAGAAAAACAAGAGCACTGAAGCATTATCTCATGGGTAACACTGGGAGGTTACCACTGCACTAAACTCAGGCTAAGGAACGTATTTTCCATTTTCTAAATTGTCATGTTCCCAAATGGGCTCTTAGAGATGCTTTGCAATCTTTTTAAAAAAAAAAAAAAAAAAAAAAAAAGTAAAAGAGATTCATAGGGCTTCAAAGGTCAATTACATTAAAAAATGCTGAATCCTTTTACATTAATGCCCTAATTGTTTTTATTCCAAGGGTTTTCACTCAAATGTCAAATTCAATCTCTCTTTTTCTTCTCCTGTGTCATGGGTGCTTAATATTCCTTACTGATACATAATGAGCCTTTTTATTACTTTTTAATATGTAGCCTCTTTAAAATTAGTCCCTTTAAATTATTAGCTCTATCTATTGTTCAGCGGCTGGATGTCAAGGGTTTTTTTTGGTTTTAGGTTTTGGGCTTTTTTATGTTTCCTATTAGGTCTCTGCTATTCTTAGGAAGAAATAAGATCGGGCAGTAGCACTCAGAGGTCAGCAAGCACCACAAACCCAAAAAGTGTTGGGAAAATGAAATGTCAAAATCACTGATGTGTAGAATTTTGCCCATCTCTTTTAAGAATCTCTTTTCCTTTTTCTAATACAGAATAAGAATAGCCAATGCCTTCTGTGTATTTATGTGGAAAAACTAGTTTCTTCTTACAGTTTCGAGCTGTGGACGACCATATGTGTTAAAGTATCACAGTGAAAACTGAAGCATCTAGAGACAAAAGAGTTATTCTCAAGTGTTTCAAAGAAGGACCACAACTCCTGCACTGGTATAGTTCTCTAGCATTCTCAAGGGAAAAGGCAGCTGCGGTGAGTACTGCACTGAAAGCACATGGACAGCTTCAGATCTGAAAAGTCTTTTTCCCTCCCAAATATTTTCTGCTGCTCGGCCTTAGCTATTCTCAACCCTCCTCTTTCTTTTGCCAGCCACACACACACCAAAAAGATGAAAGAGGACTAAGGAGAGGATTGTAGAGAAAAATGCAACGCTCTGAAAATAATTCAGAAGGCAACAAAATTAGGATAGCAGTATTCACCAGTAATGATCACCATGGACACTTATCTTCTTAGCACCTTTTAATGTCAGTTTTCTATTTATGTTGCTTTGGTCAGGACATCCTCCAGACTCATTTTCGATTAAGCCTTCTGTGCTTTGTACTGGATCCTTAGGTCTCATTGTGTTCTTCTCAGCATTCACCCAGGATGCAAGCAGCTCACCATGTTATTGTATATATATATTTTTTTTATGTGAAAACAGAACAGGCTCCTATTCCAAAACCCCCAGTTGTTGAAACAGGAAGGTACTATCGATTATGAGAAAACAACTTGAAAAGCATCAGGCTAGAGTGTCTTAAAATGTCACCTCAAGAGACTCAAAGAGCATCTGTTAGCAGCTGAGGGTTGTTTCCTGGGCTTCACGGAATGAGCTGCTGGATGTGGTGCATGTGGTCTCTGTCTGGCTACTCCCAACAGAGCCTTTCATGTCAGATTCAGTAACAGCTTGATCGCCCTCTGAGTGGGATTTACCACTGTGCTTTGCCTTTACCTAGTCCAGCTCCCACAGAAGTCAGTAGCAAACCTGCTCAACTGACTGCAGAAATCTGGTCAACGTTGATGCACTCTGTAAAATTCTTCCCTAACTCAGAGAAATCCTGCTGCTGGTTTCTTGACTTCTTGTCCTTGTTAGTAGTCTCAGCACTGAAGCTAAGAAAGATGTTAGGTACCCAAAAGCCACTAAATCTTGCTCACCTCTTAAACATGATTTCACTCTTCAAGAAAGCTTGTCACTGAGGTAAATAATAAAAATACCTTCAGAAAATAAAGAAGGAATCAATCATATTTTTCAGAGATAGCATTTCCTGTGAATAGCGAGGAGATTTAAATAGTATGGAGGAGGAAAAAAAAAAAAAGAAGAGAAAAAAAAAAAATGCTTCCAAATCAGTACGTTAATACCTTTAGAAAAGATTGTGCATTGTACTGAAGGTTTGTTGGGTTTATCCAAGTGTGTAGGTTGCTGCGAGTGAGTGAACACTTGCTGTGCTCTTCACTGACAACAATCAATCATGGAACAATTAGTCTAAGAGAAATCCCTGCCACTCACAAACTTATTCTCTGCTCCTGTCTCTTGCACTGGATGGAATAACTATGGCTGAAAGTGGAAGGGGGACTTTTCTTGTGCTGCCCAGTTCTTGCAGATAGAAATGACAAAAATTCCCTCTAGCACAGATTCTTGCTGCATATTCAACATGTCAAATTTTTCAAGAAACTGTCCAAGATTGGTGACAACTTGTGGTTAATTCCCATAAAATTTAGGACATTATTTGCCTGCTCCTTCAGAAAGACAGTATATTTGCTTTAGTGATTTTAAGAGTTTCTCTGCTCTTCTTTCCTGCATTTACAGTGGGCTTAAGAAGCCTGTGTATAAAATATCTTTGGGCAAGAAATCTGGGTGTCTTGATATTGGCTGTTTGCAAGATTAACAGAAACATGACACATGACTGAAGAGTGATAGCATTGTCTGAAGCCAAGTCTTGCGCATGCAAACAGATCCTGCCCAGGACTGGATGTTCACATCAGCCAACACACCTGACTGGCTGTGTTCCTTCTTTCTCTCTCACAGCTGTCGAGGCAGTAAACTGAGAAAAATTGAGAAACTCTACCTACAATGCAATGTCCCACTTTGCATATAATGTGAATTTTTATTGTCTTATTTACATAATTTCCCTGTCATCATTTCCTTCATTTCCTCACTCTTCCTCCTACCAAATCTGCAACTCTTCTTCTTCTGCAAGTTTCTACTCCCTTGCAAGCTTCTATCATCATTAGGAAACACCAATAGCCAGTCAGGAGCATCCTGGGGTCAAAAACCTGTACCTGGTCCAGGCCGGGTTTGAAATACAGGCACAAGCACAGCTAGCAGGGCTTCTCCTCTTCCCAGCTCAGTAGCAGAGATCTATCTTAGTGTAAAGAGAGAGAACAACATCCTGCAAAAGCATCAGTACGCTGAGTCTTGCCATATCCTCCAGCAGGACCAAATTAGTCTCAGAGTAGGGGAAACACTATTTCCTTGTTCTAGGAGAGTCCATGGTTTCCTCAAGTAGTGCTGCTCCACTTTAACTTCAGTGAATTCCTTTTTTCCATGTACAAACCCATTCTTCCTCAGGGTGTTTGCAGACTGTGAACGAATTCACAGCAAACCGGTTTAAAATGTTATGTTAACATATACAGTAACAGAAGCAACAAGTTGAGTGAAGGCTAAGGTCCTTGACCTACAACACCTGTAGGAAAGTACCTACTGGCATTTGTGCCTGGAGCACAAATATTAGCCTGGATGTCTGTACTTCATGATGGTCAGACATAAGCCATCTGTATGTGACTCAAAAGCCCCACATCCAAGTTTTTACAAAATTGTCTTTTGAGCTGTTGAGGGAAGAAAAAAAAAAGTATTAACTGTCCATAGCTCTGGAATACTAGCCTTTCTGTACAGGTTTTCCCTGTTGAGACCTTGGGCAGGATCTGACTGTACCTGACCATGTACGTAACATGCCCTCCATCTGTATTTAGGCAGTTATATTACTATTGTGACCATTGGGTTAACTGTGTTGCTCACTGAGATAGCTGGAGCTGTAGGTGTTGGAAAAAGTGTATGTGAATCAGGCCATGCTCACCTATGGCCTTAGGATTTGGCTAATACAAGGACATCAAACCTGAGTGTTTGTGGTCAGCCAGCTCAAATTGCAATGTCACTTCCTAGCATTGTTCATTACAGTCATTTATATTTTGATATGTTACTTTTTTTAAGATGAAAATCGCAGCATTTTTACCAGCACATTTTGCACAATGCCCACACATTTACTTTTGGAATTATCTCCTGTGACATTTTTGGCTACATACAATAGCAAATCAGACCACGGCAAATAAAACTGGGCTAGAAAACATTCCATTTCATTTTTCATCATTTTTTTCACTGTATGCAATAAAAGTGGAGCATTTTAAATATACTGGAACATGTGGCTTTTTATGTGCATTGTGAAATCCATAAAATCCTATATTCTGAATAGAGAGATAATGTTATAATTACTTGCATTTTTCCCCTGAGTGCACTGTATAGGTATTAGCCCATATGATTCTCCTTATTTTAAATACTTAAAGTTCCTTTCTAATATTAGCTATTCTTTGTTGTTTTGATCCTTTGTTTACCTTTTGCTAGAGGATAAACTAATTTGTGGGAAAAAAAATGAAGCATTTATTCTCAAATTCATTGTATCTGATATATTCAACATTTCTAATGCACTGATTTTTTTCATATCCAGATCTAAAATCTAAGCCACAAGATCTAAACTTTCTTTAGAGGAAAAGAAAAAAAAAAAAAACACAGAGAAAAACTTTTACATGAACAGCAAGCTCAAATCTTAATTACTTGTAGACATCCAGAGATAGTTTCAGACATTCACGCAGAT
>NW_010123059.1:57321-81721 GCF_000699245.1 Pterocles gutturalis
TTCCTGTAATTATATGAAGACAGGAGTGGAAACCATCGACACATGGCGAATGAAAACGATCTTGAAGAGGGCACTGTTATAAAGAATCAGTGAAGTATGCACCACTAGGCTTTGACCTTCATGCAGCAGGAGGCAATGAAACAAAATTCTTTGATTTAAGAGAGAGTTTTAAGAAGAGAATTAGATAGTTTATGAATCACAGGGCCAAGACTGCAGCTAGCACTGCATGGATGTTCAAGAAGATAAGAGAAGGTTACAAGAACCCTTCCCTCTCCTTGCCTCATTCTTGGTCCTTGGACTTTGTAGATGTGAAGGCTTGAGTAGAGATAAAGGACTGGAAACCCCAAGGACTTTAGAAAAGGGTAACAGTCTTTTTGTTTTCTGGGCTAGCTGACAGAGCGAGGTCAGTGGGGAGACAGCACAGTGGATGGGAAAGAGGAACATATCACTTTTGCTTTAAATGATCTAACTGAGCATTTTCAGTCCCTATGGACTCCCTAAATTCCCACCCCACCTTAACCCAAACCTAGAATATCTCCAATGGCATATGTTCAATACTGTATTTCAAACTGGGCTGCAGCTTTCTAAGGGTCTGTGAACAGAAAAGATAGTTAAGAAAATTAAACCTGTTCTTAGTAGGTTTAAATTTTCAGAATAGAGTCTGGATAATTTGGAGACCGTTCAATCAGGAAAGACTGACAACTTAAAATCTTGCCCTAATATTTAGCAGTTAGAAATCTGTAAGTTGCCTCTTTCTTGTATTCCCTTGCACCTATTGAGTGCTGTCTATGTCTCCTGAACACGTTGTTAAGGTGTATTTCAGATTCTCTTGCAGATCTCTGCTGGCAATCATCCTATAGACTACCAGTTTCCTCTTCCAAGGTTGTCCTACTACTTGCGAGCAATAGCAAAGCAAGGGTGGACTGGAAGTTTGTGGCTATAAGTCAGGAACAGACAATTTCGAGATTGTTGCTGAAGAACTTCTCCGTGTTTCAAATGTGCATTTGTGGAAAGTTGCAGACATAGAGCAGAGTGGCACTGAGAGGGGATCTGAGCAGAGAGTGAGGGCTGAGTTCATAGAATCATCAAATCATAGAACGGTTTGGGTTGGAAGGGACCTTAAAGACCATCTAGTTCCAACCCCCCTGTCATGGGCAGGGACCCCACCCACTGGACCAGGTTGCTCAAAGCCTCATCCAGCCTGGCCTTGAACACCTCCAGGGATGGGGCATCCACAGCTTCCCTGGGCAACCTGTTCTAGTGCCTCACCACCCTCACAGTGAAAAATTTCTTCCTAATATCTAATCTAAATCTACCCTCTTCCAGCTCAAAGCTGGTCCCCCTCATCCTCCCACTACCCCCCCTGATAAAGAGTGCCTCCCCATCACTCCTGTAGCCCCCTTTCAGCACTGGAAGGCTGCTCTAAGTTCCCCTCAGAGCCTTCTCTTCTCCAGGCTGAACAACCCCAACTCTCTCAGACAAACAAGTGAATTACAACAAAGATCATCAGCAGAAATGGTCTTCAATCTTCTTCTGATTATCAATCTTGTCTTAAAGCTAGAATACATGCTTGTTTACATGCCATGACACTGTTCTTAAAACCTTCACTAAACCCACACTTGGTACAGGCAGAAAATAGTCTTTGCTAGTCCCAGTACAAACAAAGAGTGAATAACAATCAACACCTATTAACTGTAACGGGATGAGTGGACCCATCAAAATGTCATCATGACAGTGGAAATGCCACACCAAGCCTCACTATGCTTATCTGATTTTTATACATTGTAAATTTACAGATAGAAAGAAACATGTCAAGGTGAAATTTTAGGAGCATAACACGTCACCAGGTCACATTTAGATCAACCAAGAGTGGGCATCTCATCAGCAGTGCCCATATTTCAGATGGCATCCTTCTCTCCTAAACCTCTGTGCCAATCTGGAGCTTAGCTTCCTGTCTTGGGCATTCTAGACAGTTTGTGATATACACCCAGGAGATGACAAACTTCATTATTTTAGTTGGCATTATATGCCATTTTAATGACCTTATGCTTGCCTTGCCTTTCAGACATTAGGAGCAGTGTTTGACTCCATGACCTCCCCTACAAATGTTCCACCAATTGAGAAATTATTACATTCTCTACCTGTATGGGATAGGTCAGGCCCTTAGCACCATGTGTAGTTATGTTTGCTCTGGTTATGCCTGTTTTACTTTCACCCTTGACATGGACATCCTGCTACTGAACGCTCCAGCACTTCTTTCCCCATCAGTTCCTAACGACAATAATAAACAATCCAACACATTCAAAACGCTGCAGTCAGAGAAGAACATATAAATATTTCATCATGCACCAGCTCTTAGAAAAATGTGAACAAATTAAGGCTCTCATGTCTCACTTGTGAGATCAGTATTTTATCTTCTCTCTATTAAAAAAGTAATAATCAGAGAAATGCTGTAAACTAACATGAGGTCTCCTGAGCAACATGCAGCATGTCATTAGTCTGCTATTTATATCACACACACAGCCCCAGAAGTCATGGTATAAGGAAAGGGTATGCAATAATTAGTGCCGGAAGATTACTGAGTTCAATGTGCAAATGAAACAAGTACTAATCATCCAGATGGTGTCATCTCTCCAGAGTTTCATTCTGACTGAGGATTATTAATCTTTCTCTTTTTTAAAAATTTTTTGTTCTTTTTAATGCAACCCACACAAAAACACATGCAGAGGGTTAAGAGGCAATACAGTATCATTTATTACTGCTGTTAATTAGTTGTGTGATGGTGATGCCTGGAGATTTAAGAGACCAGAGAGCAGATCCCTGTTGTTCTGATGTCCTTACAAACACAGAGAGATGGTCCCAGCTAAGCATCATGAAGGGGAGCACAGGCAAAGTGGCTTAGACATAGAGCTAGGGACATCTGAAGTACCTTCCACATGATTAGCATTTTGTGACATCCTTTTCATTGACGCCATCATTTTAACTCCTCCTCTGCTCCTCACCACTTCTTACTGTTCTAACTTTTTTTTCTCTTGTAATTTCCTTCCCTGAAGTTCTGCTCCCTGCCTGCGACCTTGGATTTCTGTATGACTCCTGATTATGTTCCCTTCTTTCCTCTTTCAAAAGCTCTTTTGAAAACAGCACTTTTCCAACCAATTCCTTCCTGCTTCACAGAATCCACAAGCCCATTAGCAATTTATAGCACTGTATAAGTATATGATCAGAGTCATCTGTGAGGCTGAAATCTGCTTTTAGAAACCAATCTACTGCTTTTACTGAAGTCAGAGAAGTAACATGGTTTTTAATGAGGGCAGATTCTGATGCATGTTCTTTTCTATATTTTCAGGCACTTTCAAGCCAGACTTAGCACCTCCCACAGTGATATATTACCATCAACATAAAGTAGGGTAGAATTTCCTTTGCCCTAAATTCTGTGTTGATTTGAGGTTTATTTGTCCCTTACTAAAACTGAAGATGCTATTACTACTGTTGTTACTATTATTGTTAGCATTACTATTAACCATGTTCTCCCTGTATTCTAGATTTTGTTGGCAATAGTACTGACTTCTTCAATAGAGGTGACTTAATGCCACGTAAGACCCAAAACTGAATTCCTCAGTCAGAATTGACATTTCTAACAGGCGTTACTTTTACTATGAGACAACATAGTGTGCAATGTATGGGTCTGAGATGCCTGTGTCTGCTCCAGATAGTGTGGCAGAGGGCCTGTTACATGGATATGGATACAAATGCTGGGCTATGGAGCTCTTTTTTTTCTTCTTTTGTGAAAAACATACCAGTGTTTCATCACAGTGTCTAGTGGTGCCAGTACAACAGGTTGGGGAAATCAGGCTTTACCTCAATCTTTCCACAACCTCAAAAAAACCAAGTGCTTCAGAGTTCAAGGGAAAAAGCAGTAACTACATCTTTACGATAGCTGATCTTCAGTAACAGGAGGGGCCAACGGAGCCACTGAGATATCTTTAGGTAAGGTTAGCAATAAGACAGGGCTACTCCTCATGCTTGCTGTAATGCAGAGTTTTCTTCCATTGCAGTTCTTGTTACTAATTTCGGACTAGTTCATTCAAATCCACAAATACCAGTTGTCTGTCTTTCCCTTTCTCACTCCAAGCTGGAATGTTCAGCTTGCATGTTCACAAGAAGCATAAAGCTGGTTTTCCTTGCCCTGGCCTCTCAGATACACTATTTGTAAAACAGGTATGTTGCTTTTGTTCATCAATGGGGGTTTCTGGGACTGGGAAACAAAAGGTCCCACTGACATTGTCACCTTGCTAATATAACCAATGCAAAACATACCTGGAATTCACAGCATCATGCCTTTCAGGACAGTCACCCTCAAGTCTATCAATTTTATCATCTCTGGAGGAGTCAACAAAATGGGAGTGTTGTGCTATGCTTGGCCATTACCTCATTTATTTTCTTTCTTTTCAACCATGTGTTGCCTTCAATCTCTTGGACCTTCATATGTCAAGAGCAGGAAGTAAGTGGGGCGTAGGATTTTCCTTTCAGCATTGTTCAGGCAATGACAGGATGCTGCACAGATGGAAGAAGCTTGTTTATACTGAATGCGCTGGAGTCATTGATAAAGGACAGCTTCATCTCTCTCTGAACAACACCCTCTGTCCTGGTATCTTGAACAGGTGCCATGAGCTCCACTCCAAGATTAGCCATAACTTGCAGGCAAACAAATTCTGAAACACAACCACTTTGGAAGAAAAGTCGTAGGTTTTCTTTTTTTTTTTTTCTTCTTTTTTTTCCTTTTTTTAGTTTATTTATTCTCTAAAGTGTTTTTGGCTTCCCACGTACAAATGAGATAGCAGTGCTATATCTTGCTACCGCAGCCATATGTAAAAGAACTTAGTAGGAGGTTCTCTCTTAGCCATACCACATGTATCTCAAAATTGCAGTTTTCTTAGACACGTCTACACCTGAGGAATGTCATATTCACTGTGGAACCCCGCTCAATGAGGACCCCCCAGCCCTCTCAAGTCCAGGAAGGAGTCTATCTAGTAAAACCTCATAACCCACCCTTCAATCTGTATTCTGTTAGCTCTGTCTACCCCCACCTACACTATTATACAAAAACCTTATGAGAGAGGACCTTTTATTTCTGCACATGGATTACAAAAAAAAAAACCCACTGTGTTTTGATAGAATGAGGTTGAACACAGATTCCTCTTGGAGCTTCACACAGACTCACTTCTTGAAAATGCCTTCTTAGTGCTCAAGAGCAGACAGAAAGGTAAATGAAACGAGTTATAGGAAAAGTCACAGAGAACAAAACAGAAAGCATCATCATGCAAACCTATAAAACCTTAATACTCTCTTATCTTATATCCTGCATGCAATTGCCATCCCTACATCACAAAAAAAAAAAAAAAAAAAAAAATAAGGATGTACTAAAACTAGAAGAAATACAAAAAGGGAAAAAAATTATGGAAGAGATGGACCATCTTCTATACATAGACAGATATTAAACAGAAGATGCGTTTGTCTGGAAAAGAGAAGATGGGAGAAGATATGATGTCAGAATATATGTTTTTAAAATCCTGGAGAAAGGAAATAGACAATGTTCATGCATTATTTCTCACAATCTAAGAATAAGGGGGAGTAGGGGCACAAGTGAAGTTATGAGGCAGGTATTTGGCAAACATCAAAAGGATTTATATTTTCATATAGTGCCCAAGGACATAGTGAAACACAATTTCAGAAATGCCAAAATGTTATTTGACAGCTTCTTGGAAACAAAGTCCATCCACAGCTATTAAACATGAATATACAGATCCAGTTCTCAGGCAGAGAAGTACCTGAAATGCTGGTTCCTGGGATTTAGGAAGGTGTATCAAGAGAAATGTCACCCTTGCCTTTTCTTGTGTCCTTTCTTCCACAGCTGTCAGAAACAGGTTATTGCTCTAATAGGCTACAGTCTGACTAAAAAGAGTCTTTGGTGCACAGTGCACTGTAATCACATCACTGATTACATGGGTATCACTATATTTATAATGACATCGAAATAAAATGCTTGGTGTTACTTGCTTTCACAGAATAAATGCTAAAGAAGCAGGAATTCAAGAGAGGATCTTTCCCCCACACGTTTTTTCTACGATAGCTATTAAGTTACAACATCTTGATTAGGAAATAGCTGCACAGCCTGAAGTCAAGGAAACACAGAGAGACAGCTATGAGATCAAGCTTTATTTACTAGAAATCCAAGTCCAAATGCTCTCAGTTTTTGTAGGACTTCTGCTGTGCAGATATCTGTGCTCCTGCTGACACGTGTCAAGATTTTGCAATATGCAGCAGTCCTTCCTTGGCTCTCTCTACTACATCTATCACTGTGTTCAGTTTGTTAATTAAACAAAGGCATGGACAGAGATGGTTTTTTAAAGTTCCCTGCAATCCACCCTCACCACGTGAGTAATACATAGCAATACCAGGAAAGGCTATGATTTCACCCCAGTCCTTACACAGAGACCAATGCACAGTTATACAGACCTAGAAGCCTTGGAGGTAGTTTCCCATGGTACCTATAAATCATATAACATGCAGATGTCCTTGCTCTGAGTGGCCGTGTCTAAGATAACAAGCACTGCTGAGGAGTCCCATAATAGCTATTTTGTCTCTCTCCGGCGTAAATGGAAGAGCTGACTGGCTACTATAACAAAATTTGTCTTAGCTCTTTGCCTTTCTTTCTGCTGCCAACATGTAAAAAGGTTCAAAAATAAGACTCGGACCATGGCAGTCAGATCAATCTGCCTTCTTCACAGGGAGATAGGTGGAGAAGAGGTGCAGGGAAAGGAGCAGAGGCCCTGCTCAGACATCCTACTGACACTGAAGACGACCTAGTAAGCAGTCTATTCTTCAGTACACTCTACCCTCTGGCCATGGAACCTCTCAGACACTACATGCTACAGACAAGTACTTAAACTTCTGCTCCTTTGTTATGCCTTGCTTGGCATGGCTTCTGTCTCAGCAGTGGGGACAAGGAGGCATGGAGGTCAAGTGGCCTGCACAGTGTTACACTTAAAAAACCGTAAGCAGATTTGGTGAAAGGATGAAAGGTCCAGAATGTGCTAAAGTCAAGAATCTACTGAAATCAATGGACGTCTCCCCACTTATTCCCTGTGCTATGGATCTGGTGGTCTGGAGTTTTCAATTTTAGTAATTAACATGACAAAAAACAGTTGTGATAATAAAGGAAATAAAAAGTCATTTTGCTTTGCCATCCTCTTCTTTGGCTGAACAGATTTTTACTACTCCTTGCCTCTTTCTGTTGTAAGTACTGGCACCTCTGTAGAACTGCTTTGAATCATTTTTGGGCATAAACACAGGAAGCTGAAGCATGTCAGTGAATCAAAGATGGTTTAACAAAACAGCCATTAGGCGGTTTAGCAAAAGCAATGGTCTTATCAAATCATCACCTCTCTCCAGAAGGATCATGAGATGTGAAAACTCAGTGGAACCCCTTACTGGTGTCACTTCTGCATCTTATGGGTAGTCTGCAGGCCTCAGTCAGTACCCGCTTATGCTGGGGTGATAGGAACATAAGATAATTCAGGAAAGGGACTTATGGAGGTCATCTAGTCCAACTTAAACCAAGGTCAACTATGTGGTCAGAACCTGTGTTCTTTAGGTTTTTTATTTTCAAGATATTTGGGTCTTGAAAAGAAAATGAAAACTTTAAAGGTGCCTGCATATCTTTGAGTTCTCTGTGAGTTTATTCAATTAGCAGTTAGATAGTTGGGTTTTTTGCAATAGCAGACTTGAGAGAATGACTCCAAACTCTTCAGATCTAGCCCCTGTGACTCACAAGAAGTAAACAAGTGACAAGTAGTCTTGAAAACCTGCATCTTGAAAAAACCCAGGGAAGAAATCCCCTGTACTTAAATTATTATTGTCACCTGAGTCACTTCTACTCCCTTCATTTCCTTTTTTTCTCCCACAGAAGAGTGATAAAATAGACATCTTAACTAGATGGTGTGAATTCCACCCTGAGAAAGACCTGAGCCTGACAGGTTTGTTTCATAATTCACAATGATTCTTCTCATGTAAACACGGAAACTAACATCTACTGCTTTTCTGAAGACTACAGTGTGGAGCTGAGGGACACCTTAACCTGAGAAGGCTGAGAGAAATCCCAAGCCTATTGCTTTAAATACACAAACAAATTAAATAATTTTGCACATGGGAAAAATAAAGCAAAACACTTGCATGGCCTTAATTCTTTTAAAGAATCCCAGGGGTATAAAACCTAAAACGTGTACATGTAGAGAGGGAATAGAATTACTTTTTTTACTCCCATTTATCTCAGTTGAGGTACCAGACCTCAACTACTTGGCTGAGCACGGTATCTCGCAGTAATCAGATAGATGCACACAATTATCTCATACGTGCATACAGTTTTATATAAAGGGAATGAAAACAGATAACAAATCAACTTCTTGCTACTGGAAAAAAAACATCTTCCTCCCCAGTAAAAGAGAGTATATGCTTTATGATTTTCTAAGGCAAAAGAAATTATCCCAGTTTTTGTGAGAGGTGTGGCACCCAGTTCAATGGGAGAGTGTTATATTTGGTTTAAGAGACTGGTACTCCAAATGGAAAAGAGAGATCAACGTCAGCAAGCTGAATGTTTTCAGAACAGCTGCTGTTTGCTGCCTCCAAATTAGTCAATGCATGTTGAATTCCCTTTTGGATGTAGGTTTAGCCTCTGCTGTGGAGACAGCTAAGCAAGACAGAGCACTCGTATTTAGTTCAACAAATGGAAGAAAATGAATGGTCTTGCAGGAAAAGCAAGGACAAATCTCAATCACTAATAAAGGAAATAAAGGCACGAGGGCATCAAAGGACAGAAATTGTATTTATCCATTATGATTTTAAATATGTTCCTGAAGCAATGTACTTCTTCCATCCATATTTGGAGGCACTTAAAGTTCACAAATGTGTCTGTTTTCAGTCCCAAATATCTCACGAGCCTGCAGCTTCTATCTCTGAGCAAATGTAGAAGCAGTGCCTTTTCGCTGTGCAGTTTTTTGAGCAGCTCGACATCTGATTAACAAACAAGCTTCACTGGGATTTGGGAATTAGGCATTTCTACCCTTATTTTTCTCCTCTGGGAGCTTCTTGTGAAAAGCGTTCTCAGAGCATAACCAACATATCAGATAAGGGTGACACATTAAAAAAAAAAAATACAGCTTGAGGAAATACCACACTATTGTAAAATCTCCTAATGGTCACATAGCTGCCTGGCCCTTGGGAGCCTTGGTTTCAATACTTTCATCAGGAGGAGAAGCCTCAAAGCTATACCCTCCTGGCAAATGCGCTGCCTCCCAGGAACACGGTGTGATGGGTGGAAAGGCAATGAAATTCTGCCACTGTACAGCAAGAACTAAAAATTTTAAAGTTTTTTTTTTTTTTTTTTTTTAAATAAGAATAGAGCATTAATGGGAATAGGATTGTGCAGCCCAATAGTTAAGGAAGGGAGAGAAGTGGCATTTCCCCTCTCCCCTTCTTCTGAAAAGGGAAGGAAGTTGGAACATTCAATCTATTCTGTAGTGGTAAAGAAAATTGACCAAGACCTGTTGTGTGGCTCCAAAACCATCATGTAAATCCATGGAGTGAGACTTCTCACTCAAGAACAGGATGGACTCATCTGTGTTGTCACTGGCTTATGTTATTCCCCATGCCACATCCAGGAATCATCCAAAAGACCTTTAGATGCACCTGTCAAAGTTATTCTAATGTGAGTAATAGTAGTTAAACGGTACGGATAAATATATGCTTGTGCTTGAGAACATTTCTTGGCCTTGTGTAATTTACCCTTCATTGCTCAAAGAAGCTGACATTCAAAGTCCCTTGTTCCCCAAGCAAGAGAGACTAAAATTTATAAAGCCTGAGAAAGTCCATCACCATTTTTAGGTCACAACAAGGGACCTAAAACATCTGGAACATTTGTGTGGTAGGACTTCCTCTACTGGAGGGATGGTTTGGCATTGAATGAATGCATTGGCATTAATCCCTACTCACAACTCTATCAGTGGCTAGGAAAGAGAACTGTGAGTCAAAAAGAAGGTTCCTCCTTGAAGTTTATTATTTCATTTAGATCTGTAGCTTTCTTGGCATTAAATCCCATTTGGCACGGAGAAGTGCTTTCTCACAGATGTACTTTTTATAATAGGCATTTCAAAGATACAAGGACTAAAGGAAAGCATTTCTGTCTTAAGTACACTCATCTCTCAAATGACCAGTCAGCATATGTAGACAGAATATTCAGTTACTGTAATTTAGTACACTGCAGAACACAGAGTACTGAGAAGCAGAAGTCAATAAGAATATTTAATAAACAGGAGCAGAACAGGAAGACTACACTGAATTATCGCCAGCTTGTTATCCTTACGGGTCCTATTCCATCGAATTTACTCTCCTTAAAAACTAATTTTCCTTTATTTCTGTTAGGCACTCAACCTTCTCCACCATTCACAACAATTGCCTCTTCAGAAAATAGACAGGGGAAATATAGAAAAACGTAGTCAGGCTGAGGAGGAATAATGTAACTGAAGCAAAGGCTGCAATTGCAGAAGTGGAGATAGAGCCACTCAGCTTTACATCAGGGTCTGCCGCTGGAATCTTTCTGATCTTTCTGGGGTTTGCATTTTGCACAGTTTACTAATGGGTTCGTAGTAAAGCAGATCTACTGCCTCTCTTTCCTTTGTCCTCCTTTTCTTTGGGTTTTGGTTTTTTTTGGTTATAATTGGCCTTTCTCCATGCAGTATATTGTCAGCCTTTAAACATATTGTTAGTATAGAAATTGCTTAAAGTTTAGAAGGATCAGGAAAGATAATTTAAAAAAAAAATTATCCACCCCAAAATACAGGATAATATTTTGGGTCCATCCTGTTAGCTCAGTGCCACAATGTCAGTCTTAGTTTCTTGGCTACCATATTCTCCCCAGGGAGTCAATGTTCATAACAGACGAGGACAAAGTAACTTGCTAGTAATTGCAGTGGGGATTTCCATCTCACTGACAGCATGGGAGGTCATGGAACAGACCTCAGGACTCATCTGTTAAGTCTGAGTTTGGGTTAGAAAACCAGACAGAAGCACTGTGAATTCAGCAGCTCTTCATCCCTTGAATGCCTGACTTGCTTTCCCTGAGGAATTGTTCACCTCAGGCTTTGGAAGGCTGGTCAGACATGTGTGCTGCAAAAAAATGGCCCTGTAAGGTTGAAACATCAGACAGAAATATCAGAGCAACATTCCTTCAGTTACCTAAAGACCCAGCCAGTAAGGTCACTTCTTCTTGTTCTGAAGTGTTCAGTAGATTTAACCACTGACATGTGCTTACCCTCCACAGCACATTATATATATTCAAGAAAAAAATGTTTTATAAAAAAAGTAACTTAGCCACATGATTAACACTGCTTAAAAATGTATCGATCTAACTCAGCCACACATTTGCACCCACACTAAGGACCTGCATGGATAAATATTAATTTTTACTGACAACTGTCACTGAAATAAGTTGAATTGCTATAAAGCCAGAGGCTAAGCACATGTTTTAAGGGATTTTCTTACAGATTCATGTAGACTAGGCTCCCCTTCAAAGCTGACTCCTGATCACCTTGGAGAGAAAAAAGAATGTGGTATGAAACAGATCATATTCAGCTCCTGTGGGTTGGATAGGAACTAGTAAATCCTAATTGTACTGTCCCAAGGAGCCCCCCAAGGGCTGCCACCCCTGTCACACAGCTCAGAGGGGCTCCCAAGCAGTATGTGAATGCGTCCATACAACTGTGCTGTTATCTTTGTAGAAACGAAGACTTGGATTTCTGAGTGCCTTCTAATTAGGAAATGTGGCCATTAGAGTTCGGTGTCCAGGTTTTCTGCCTGGTGAACAAGAGTTTTGTATATTCAGAAAAATACACAAAATGGGGCATTTTGGAGGTTGCGGTCTTTGTCTTTTGCTATTCGTTTATCCCCTGGAGTAGGGACAAATCCCAGGACTCTGGTGAAGAAAGCAAAGACAGCTCTCCATTCTGCATTAGCTGACATTACCTAAAACCTCCTGACCAGAGAGGAGAGAACCAGCAACAAGGGCATTTTGCAAAGTGAGTTTGAGGACTTTATATACCCTGGGCTAAATGGGACCAGAAGGCTGTTCTGCATCCTGACACTTCGTGTTGCATAGAAGGATGCGATTTAGTTATTCAGAAGTAGCTTTTTAAATGATCTAGCTCCTTCCACCTGCAGCAAATCAAGAAGTTTGTCCATGAGCTCAAGAACACAAGGCATGAACCTCCAAAAGAGACAGACCCTGAAGAAATCCAGAGATTCTATGTGTGCAGTCACCACTCAAGGAGAAACATGAAGTCCTGTACAATGTAGACAGAGCCTATCCATTCGCCTTTGTGTGCAGGAAGAGATGAGGACTGAGAAGAAAAATGTAGCAACCTACCTTCCACTGACTCATTTCAGCTCCCTGTGCTGTTCTCTTGTGCAGTAAATGTGTTTCCTTATTGGTTTACTTCTCCCACACTCTCCCTTCTCTGACTTTTTCTTTCCTTGCCTTTTTTATGGCACGCAGCATTTCCTATTACTTTTCCCTGAGTTCTCACAGAGGTTTTTCTAACCTGTTGCCCTGACTGACCCAAGCTGGAAAGTGAGCTTTGTTATATTTCAGGACAGTGACTGCTAAAGGAGAAGTGAGAGAACTGAGCTCACACTGAATTGCACTTTCACCCCAAAAGTACACTTGTCACAGATTATTTTTTTTCTTTCTCCAACCTCTGCCTTTTTATTAACTCCAGTCAAAAACCCAGCCATGTGCAAGCTAGTCCAGGTGGATGTCTAAGATTCAGGCATGCCTTCTCATATCTGAACTGCAGTTTTGTTGTAAGTGGAACACTCATCTTTTGGGGTTCAAGGCTTTGTTTGACACCAGTGAAAGTCAGCTTCAGAAGACAGCCTTATGGATCTGAAATGAATCCTTTCACTGTGACGATCAGCAGCGCTGAGAATTTCATCAATGGTTGGTGTGGAAATCTGCACTCTAATGCTCACAGGGTATGGGGAGACAAAGGCATTTAAATAAATTCAGACGTAATAGTATGAGACAGTTATTGGTTAAATAGCATCTGCTCTCAATACATAACCCTTATTACAGCTAATGGGAAATAGACACGCACACATGATTATGGGGAAGATACATCATGCCAGGACCAACAGGTTTCATCTGCTGTTGTCGGGGCTGAAGCTTTCCAAATTTAGCTGTAATAAGACAGAGCTCTCCATGAAGGAAAAAGCAACCCAACTGTTACTCCTCCAGCATTTTCTTGTTAGAGGATGAACACAGGGGTGCTTTGGCTGTGCCCAGAGGGCTCAGGACAGATCAATAATTTACATATTATCACCCATTCTATCAGTGGAGCAAACTATAGCTACGCTTATCTTTACAATGAAGAGGGGTCTGTATCTTACACACACCTACTTTCCCATGGCTCATCATGGCTACTGTCTTAGTAAGAGCAAATCCGAGCCACTTCACACAAAAAAGAAGGAAAAAAAAAACCAACAAAAAAAATTATATTACTCTTTAAGCAACACTAGGGCTCCATTCACTGTCACTGGGATTAATGGGAAAAATTCCATAGGCTTCAGCAGTATTAGGCTTTGGTGTGTATTAAATGATTTAGTAAGCAAAAGAGAGATTGTTTTACAAGTGGGAGAAATCCACGTTTAAAGGTCTGCCATGTTGCCACTTGCTGGATGAAATTGGCTGCACCTCATCTGAGATGTCTGCTGCCACCTCCACTCTGCAGAAGAGTCACTAAGCCTACACTCAACAGACATACTAATCTGTATGGGATGTTTCTTTTTAGAAGGAGGAAAATCTTGCACAGGTTTGAAAGCTCCTCCACTGGCATATACTCCATAGGAGGGAAAGTTGCATGTCTCTTCTAGCTGAGGTTTGAACCTTTTCTTTTTTTTTTTTTTTTCTTTTTTTTTTCTAGTTAGATCTTTAGAATTTGGGGTTTGTTCTAGAAGAAAATTTATTTTTTTGTCAGAGGAGGGTTGTGCTTTTGCATTCCAGACAACAATGAAACACCTGGAGCTGTTCATGAAAAGGCAGGTTAAATAGTGCTCTGCCTTTGAGAAGAAAGGCTGACCTAAATTGAAGAACGCAAAAAAGGTAGAGAAATACAGATCAGTGAATGTCCAGAAACCTGAGCAGTTGTTTATACTGTGATAAAAGTGCCAAAATAATGCCTTGATAATGTGTACTATTTTTTTTCCTCATATTATACTTTTTCATGTTGTTTAACAGTAGGCTGTAATTCTGTGGTCTTATTTACAAAAAGCTCTCAAACTTTGTTTTAAACTGTAGTGCAGGGAAACCTATTTCTGTTAGAAAGTCTATCATCAGAGAATGAGGACTACAGCACATTTAATCGATTCTGATATAATCAGACTAGTTTTTAGCCCCTTTTCCTAATCCCACAAGGCTTTATTAAAAACTTTTTGAGAGTCGGCATAGGGCATACCACACTGAGGCTTCAACAAACAAGAAACTTTCTCTCTTAACCTCTCAATGTCTTCGTATGTCTGAAAGGAAACAGTTTAGTGATGGAAGAGCTCTGATGCTGTGTGCCCAAATTTTCCTGGACAGTTCTCAACACTGTCTTGGTTAATCCAAAGAACTAAAGAAAAATAGAGACAGACATACACGCACACACGGACGAGTTAAACTTAAAGAGCTGCTGGCAAACCATGACTTAACCATGCACAAGTGGAAATATAAATGGTCTCCTAGCGCAACAAACATTCTGACAGTTTTATATTGGATAGAAGATGAGATCAGCTCTGCAGAAATACAGCTAGATGCAAACAAATGCTAAGTGACTGTGTATTGCTATATATTGATACAGACATATTTGCAAATTCATACACTTCATGAAGCCAGATACAGCATTATTATTACTTGCTTGCAACAGAAAATAATAAATGTCAGAATATGGAGGTATATAAAGCATAACCATATATGCTCTTTGGAGGGTTATATTCTGACTTCTTTATTAAAATCCTCCGTTTTAACAATTAACTGAGAAAAAGCTTTAGGTTGCATCCTGTCTCTGGCTGTCTCCAATTCTTACCCAAGTAAAGCTGTGTTGCAAAATTATGAGCACTGAATGAAAAAGTATTAAACAAATAAGCAACTTCAATGCCATTCTCAGAAGTGGTTTAGCCTCACAGCCTTAACGGTACGAGAGCTAACACATAACCACCAAGTTGCCAGCCACTTTGAGCTATGCAGGACCAGGGCTTCTTCTCCAATATTCCATCCCATCAGTCCAAATATTGCCTGACTCCCTTGCATGCAGCATTTCAACACCTAGGTAATATTTGCAAAGCTGTTTGAGGACTGAGCATGAATGATTTTACAAGATTTAGTAAAAAAGAAACATGACAAGCCTTTTTCATTGTTCCAAAAATAAAGCACTTTCATAAACCCCCCACATTTTTCACACTAGGAGTACTGTTTCTAATTTTATTCTTTTCAAACTGAGAAACTATTTAATAATCCAAATTAAAATGTTTTAATTTATATGAGAGTTCCTGCTCTCCCTTGAGACAGAGACTCACTTTTAAGCATTTAACAGATTGAAAGTGTTTCACTTCCATATCTGATGTGCTGTCCCTTTAGGAATACTGTGGCTGTAAAAATTTGAGATGGCCCCGTCCCCTCACTTGCACGTTTTCCTCCACTGTGATAATCGTGGGGTCTTACTCCCACCAGAGAAAGATTTTCTCAGAAGTGGACAAATGGCAATTCCAGATATCAAAGTAACCCTTTCAGATTCAAACAAGCCAGACTGAGTTGTGAGGTGTTTCATATGATACAGTCCATGGTACAGAGATTGGTTTCAAATATTGTTTTAAACTCATCTTTTCCTTCCAGAGAAAGAGTGAACTTTGGTCTTCTCATATACACCCCAAACCACTCAATGTCAGACAAATTTCAAGGTGAAAATAAGTTTAGAGTTTCCTTTTTTTTTTTTTTTTTTTTTTTTTGGTTATGCTTGTTTTGTTCTTCCAAAAAAGGAAAGGATTATAGATTTATAAACAATCCTGAACACCTCTCAGGTGTTATTACCCACATTTACACTTGATTGCCCCATAATAATAATGCCAAGAGCAGATTTGGCATCTACAGAGGCATTCGCCTTCTCAAAACCTCACACACCCACTGTTTTTGACAGCTATCAGAGACACCGTTTTACCAAGAATAAAAAGTCATCATGCAACACTGTGCCGGAAAAATACGTCAGGAATTTTTCACCCAAACCTCTAGCAACTTAAACTCACTTAACTGCACTTAAACGGCACCTCCACTCCAGCAGCACTGTCTGCATCATGCAGGACAGACTGTCACCTTCCCCTGTGTCACATTGCAGTGATATCTCTGATGTACCACTCACTTTTACTGCCACATGTACCAAAAATCCCCATGTTCTCCCATGTCCCTCTGACCAAGTAGAATTTGAGCTTTGACAGGGGAAGGTCCCCAGTCAGCAGCACACAGCTTCAGCCACACTTGTCTCTAGAGGGTGAGAATGAGCTCCTTGTGGATGAGAAGTCCACGCTGTATTAAATTACCCTAGCCCCCAATATAGGCCACACAACGTTGTAGGGCAGTGGTGGGGAAGTGTGTAACAAGGACTCTGGTGCTGCAGCAAGGGACGACCAAGACACCAAAACCACTACTATCAGTCAGCTGAGCTGCAGTAATTCAATGGTGGCAAACATTTCCCTAGTCTCCGCCTAGCTGTTGGCTGCCTTACTAAACTCTAAGCTTTATATTTAATGAATTTTCAGGTAACACTCTCAAAGAGTGAGCAAAGGCATATGAGCTCCTTCAGAAGAGTGTGCTAGAGGCACTCTTTAATCACTAGCTTGTTACTGCTGCTAGCTCACCGTTTCATAAAGTTATTCAATCTCTGCTTTTCATCCTTACGCACATTTCAGATTAGAGTAAATCCAGCGAATCCAATCAGGTTAGCACATGCAACTGAGAGAAGAATTTGGTCCATTTTTATTGCTCTTCTTTTATTTTTTCCTCTTATTTTTTAGTTAGAGTTTAAAAAAAGAAACCTGTTTTTTGTTAAAACCTTATTTATGAAAACTGCTTCAAACCATGCACAGAAAAACACTGGGTGATTGTTCATTTTACCAAAATTATAAATATTACATTAAATTAAATGTGGCACAGAGAATAGTCAGAAATTTTAAAAAGTGATTTCTAAATAAGTGTCATGGTTGGACCTCTCTGGCAAACACCATGCAGCCACTCACTCACGCTCTAACCCTCCTGGGGAGGGAGAGAATTGAAGGGGTAAAGGGAAATTACACTCATGGGTTGAGATAAGAACAATTTAATAACTAAACTACAATAAAACTGAAAATAACAGTGATCACAATAATGCTAATAGTAATATATACAAATATAAAAATATACAAATAAGTGATAAACAGCGCAACTTCTCACCAACCAATGACCAAGGCTTAGCCTGTTCCCAGCTAATGATCCCAGAGTAGACAGACTCCTGAAACCACAGTCTGGGAAAATAAATAAGAGGCCAAACGTCCAGGAGACTGAGAGCCGACTGAGAGGGAGAGAGAGAGAATTTCTGGACAGATCCTCATTTATATACTGGTCACGACATGCATGATATGGAATGTACCATTGGCCCATTTGGGTCTCAGTCCTAAACCTAAGGTTGAACCCTAAGCCAGTAATTGTGGGCTACACTCCCTCACAGCTTCTCCTGCACCTGCAGACACAGGTAAAACATAAAGCTGAAAAGTCCTTGACTGTCCTGGCAGCAACGATAAACATCAGTATGTTATCAGCCTTCTCCTCATCACAAATCAAAACCATAGCCTCTTACTAGCTCCTATGAAGAAAGTTAACTCTGTCCCAGCTGAAACCAAGGTAAAAAGGCAGGAAAGGCAATCAAGATGACAGAGGAAGCATGTGTATGGGTATTTATGTGTGCGCATACACAAACAAAAAAAACCTACCGAGAACAAGCACAGAAAATAAAAAATAGAACACTTCAAGAAAACAGTCTAAAACTAATATAATGCACAGAATTGATTTTCCAATACTCTTACATCATAAAACCCCAAAGCACAACGGAGCTAAGTAATCAATAGATACAACACACTGCACATATTCCAAAAGAGAAATTTATGAAATAAAAATCTTGTGCAGTTTATCTTTAGGTTTAGAGATACAGTCCCCTATGTGTAAAAACTGTGAAAATCCTTCCTAAGAACAATAAAGCAGGTGGAAGTATATGAGCCAGTGCACTGGCTGTTCCATGCACACTGCGAGCAAACATTTAAAAATCAGCTATCTTCCCAGGCTGTCAAAACTTTGAAGATTTTTGCAGTCAGCCTTTCATCTGTGATTCTGCTAGTGCATAGTTAGCCTTGCTTTGACAATTATATAATAATAGTGGGGGTAGGGGGGAAGCAGACACGAAGATGTATGTGTTAAAAAGGAACCACACTTGTAATGCCTCTGTTCATTCTCATTTTGATTTTCCATAATGAATGTATATGCAAGAGGTCTCTCTTTCCACTCAACACTGCTGACCAAAGCTGAAAGTGAGTCATTCAAGCAATTTGCAACAATAAATGCTTAATGGGTCAGTTTCCTTTTGACCCAGATATTAATTTATAATTTTGCTGCCTCAAATGTCAGAAAATAACAAAACCTCTCTCTTGCTGGTAATTAAATGTTAACTGTATACTCTGCTGACAAAAGGTACTCATCATGACAGGACAAAGGGTTAAGAAATAAGTGACAAAAGACTTATGAAGCCTTGCAGAGGATTAAATTTAATCCCTCCTCAAAAGAAAAAATAGGAGGATGACACTGTTTCTGGATGCCACTTAGAAACACAGGGACTGAGTTTGCACTTGTATTAACCAACATAGTTAAAAATACATAGAAAACTACATGCGAAACAGGCACTCAGGCAGCTCGAGTTTGTTACCCAGGTTAGTGACAGACTTTATTCATGACCTTAGTTACTCACAGAAAGACATTGCAAGTAACATATCATTGTTGAGCAATGTCCTAAGGAAACATTATCCACCAATTTTAGGTGTGTAGAAGGAGCTGCTTCCCCAGGCTAGAGTCCTTCTGCCATAAAATTTAGATATATAAGGAAAGTCAAAACACCTCAGGGTTGCGGCTGATCACCTGGGCCCCTGGATGTTTATGCTGGTTAAGAATTTTTCTGGTAGTCTTCCTTATATTTCAGCTCCCTCCACCGTAAAATACAATGAGTGTTTTCTACCTGTTTGAGGGCTGACAATGCCTGTGAAATGCTTAGATACTACAGGATGGAGATCATACAACGAAATAGCTAGATCAGCTCACTTGCACCCTGAGGGCAGCCTTCAAAAGACCAGCACTAGCCATTGACTGTCACTCAGAGAGACCTCATGGTCCTTCACCAGTCCCTCATTACACCTTGGTAATGCTGGAAAAGGAATTTCTTTTTCCCTAGGCATATTTAGAGATATCCATATATATATATATAGGCTGTCTCTGATACATTATCCCTACATCTATGTGTCTCAGCACAGAATATATGTGTACTTGAATGCCTGTAAACCCTTAAATCCCAGGAAATTCCTGATTTGCAAATTCACAGGAGAGCTACTTGCCAGTCTTAGGCTTGATTCTCCTTTCACTTGCAGTGGTTTCTCCAACCATTGGACTTACTCCTCTTTTACTAAGGAGAGAAGTAAATGAGGTCTTCTTTTTCAGATCAGATCCTCTAGGAGAGATGCTGACACAGAAATGTTTTTTCCCTGAGGATTCATATTCCCTGTGGTTATATCAAGAAACAGGTGAGACATCAGTTCAACACAGGAGGGGCAGCTATAGCTCTTAACTACCAAAGCAACTGGTATGGTTTTACCTACCACAGAGAAGAAAAAAATTGCTGCTACTTGTTCACGAGTGATGTCATGGTGATGTCACAGCTCCACAAACCACTCCTCCTGCACCTAGTGACTGTCGGATAAATAATGTGGGAGGAAGGCAGGACACTGTCTTTGCTGCTGTGGCTGCAGTTGCAGCTCTGTGAGGATAGTCTAAGTAAGCTGACTCCTGCCATCCTCAAAGTCCATTCTTCAGAAGGAGCACTCAGGAAAAAATACCTTTTTAGAGTCGTGCCCAGGAGATCGCTTTGCCCTGGTCAGCCACGTCTTCTGAGCCCAGGGGACAATCTCCCACAGACAGGCAGAACCTCCTTGGGCCATTTGCATGTCTTGTCACGGAGAGTGTTGTTACCTCATTGATCTACTGAGAACCAGCCAGGATTAATTCATCTACAGTGTGGTGAGCATTAGGTAGGAAGTTGTGTGACAGTTTTATGCCCATATGTCAATTGCTAAAGTGCAATTTGTAAAACAAGAACAATTTCAGTAAACTGGGAAAAAAAAAAATCCATTCTATCCAGATTAAATATATGTAACTCTAGATGTGTTTCTCAGCACTGATAATAAGCAGTGTACATGCCATGAAAAACGTGAAGCAAGGTGGCTAACTTTGAAAGCTCAAGACTCCCATAGCCAGTGAAACATGAAGTGTGTTGTTTGTCTATGTATATATATATATATATACACATGAAGCTTGAACAAAATCTGATGATTTTTTTTCTTTACTGCTCCTACAAAACATCAGCTATCGCAGAATGTCACTCTGGTGAAAATATGAGCATACGTACGCAATTGATTTAATGCCAGCTAAAAGAACATTAATCTAGCTGCAAATTTTCACTGCAGGGACACAGTGCAGTAAATTTCTGCTAGTCTAAAACTGAAGTTGATATTGCATGATATATGACACTTTCATTTGGAAAAGAAAAGAAAACTTTTCTTCAGAACCTTAATTGACTCTCGTATATTCTGGTTACAAATTGGACTGGATAATAAAAGCAATAAGTATAGCAAGTAAGCCCATATTTTTCAAACACTCTGAAAGATATACAATTAAGCTACGCAGCTCACTGTATTCTCTTCATTCCATTTATAATATCTGAGAGCTAACAATCTTAATTTACATTGACCTCCTACATGGATTTTTTGGTTACTAATGTACAAGCAGGAAACAAAGAGAATGCCTGTGCTTCCAAGAAATCCTTAAAAGTGAAGTTGAGAATTGGGCTGCCTCACAGGATGTTCTGCAGTGATTCCAGGTAAGGAAAGGTCCTGGGACTGCACTATCACTCCTTAGCAAGAGTCCAGTATGGAATGGTTTTCTTTTACGGTGCTTACCTGAAACTATATAGTCAAGGGAGTAACCATAGTGACTTCATGTGCTCCAGATATATACGGGGACAAGCATTTTCTACAAAACGTTTCACCAAAAAAAGGTGTTGGCGCCATCCCCATTGCACTACACAGTGGTCAGAGCTTTGGATCAGTGGATCAGTGGATGGGGACACTGTGCTGCTCTTTCAGAGTCAGCAAACCACCAGGGCAAGCCTCACCACTGGAAGGTGGGAACTCACAGCAGAGATGGTTAAAACAGCTCTGAGACTGCTGTTAACTCTACTCCACTGGCTAGCACGTAAATTATTTGGCTGTTCACTTGTACTGGGTGAGACATCAAGGGTAAATGCCTTTTTCTGCCTGATTCAGACCAAGGATCATTGATCTGAATTTGAACATTATCTTATATCATTAGGCAGTCTGAATGGAAGCACGGCTCTACTTTCTTCAGCAGTTATTTTTCTTACTGTAGGAAATATTTTTTCTTCACTGCATCATTTTCCTTTTCAGTAAAGATAGGAAACAAGAAGTATCTGCAGGAGCAGCCACTCATGCTGCAAGGTACTTAACATCTTTAGAAACAGGACTGACCTTTTGGGCTGAGATTGCTTTAGATCCCTGTGACAGTGTAGCTAATACCACTTATACACACTGCCTCTCTGATTTCTACCAGCATTTCAGCTATTCCAACATGAATTCTCCTTCTGCCTTTCTCTGTGCATGTGTACACATACAAACGCACCCCCTAGATGCCCAAACACACAGATGAGCTATGCTTACAAACAGCTGGGCTTGCAACTGGGCACGCTTTGTTCATCCAAAGAAGTAACACAAAACAGTAAGACACCTCCTGCAGCCTCAGTCCACACTTAATGCAGCTTTTAATCAGATCTTCAGCTGGTGCACCCTGAGGAAGGCAGGTCTTTTTTCCTTTTAGTGACCTGCTGGCTCTCATGTGGGAAGACTTTTTCCCTCTACCATTTTCATGAAGTTCTGGTAGCAAGTCACTGTTAGGGCTTGACTGGCTGTTTGGGTGAGCACTTGGACTGGCTCCACAGATACCTTGAAGACTACAAAGGCAGGAGCTTTCTGTGAAATGTTCCCAGTCCAATGACTGTCTCTAAAGTCTGACATGCCCTTTACAGTCCTGACATGCTATTTAACTGGGAGTTTTTTGGGGTTTTTTTGCACTGTCCCTCCAGATGGAACAGCTGGTATGGTGTTTTACAGTACTTCCAGTGGCAGCCATAAAGAGACCCTGATGTCCCTGCACAGCAAGGGGACACGGTCATGTCAACCATACCAAAAAAAGTAGGTGCTGCAGTGTTCTGTAACGGACATTTTATTGCAAACTGTAAAAGTGATCCCATTTGCATCTGTTAATAAAGGCAGACCCATCTGCAGTCTTTGTTCAGCCATTCCAAAGTAATCTGTCCCATGGATTAACTGAGGTCCTGCATATGCCACCTCACGAACAAGTGATAGATGTTACAAATAGCTGGGCCCTGAGGTTTTTTAGGGCTCTGCTGGGAGCAGTCCATTCTGAAATCCAAAATACCCCAATTGCCATGCAGGGATCAAAAGTATATTTCAGCAAGAACTGAAAAGGAAAAGCTCAGAGGCAGCATAAATAGAATCAGACTGTCCTTAGCTCAATAGAGAAAGGACAATAAAATGTAAACAAAAAATGTCCAGCCTCAATCTAAGAGTTATTCAGTTGTCTGCACACGCAGAATAAATCAAAAAGTTTGGATAAGAATAAATGATGGCAGAGTGAAGAGAGGATGCTTAAAAGGGATACAGTGTTTTTACCTAATATGCTTTTTTTTGCACACAAAAATAACTGAAGTTGCTTTGAATGTGACCTTGTGGCAGAGGATAAACCTGACAAATTTCACTCTAAGGCTAAAGATTCCAAAGATAACAAATGGCTACAATTGATAGTGGAACAAAGAGGTAACTGCACCTCTTGGCAATAGGGAAGGGCATGGCTCTACTGTGTAAGCGTACGCTTCTCTTGTTCTACTGGTTCACCCAGTAAACCCCTAAAAGTCTTTGCTGCTGCCTGCTTCAAAGATTCCTGCAAACACTCTCTAGTCAACTAATGTGTGATAAAAAAAATTTATTCTACCTCATAACATTTACAGATTATTTCTGCCATTATGGATTAGAGGCAGGTGGAAAAATGGAATTGAAATAGTTTCTCTCTGAAGACTGAGAAATGGAATTCTAAGTCACAGTTCACCTTTTAAAATGTAAAAAGTCAAATAAACACACTTTGATGATTTGGAAACCTAAGTTTTCAATTAATTTATTTCTTCATCAACATGGGGCATTTTGAGTCCCCTGAAAGTCTTCTTTCAAAAGAGTTTAAAAGTTTGTATTTTTCCTAAGGTTGGTACTTTTTTGTTTTCTTTTGTTGTCCAAAGAACATTTGTTTGCTAATGGCTTCCACCAACTGATCACCAGCCTTAGTCATTAACTCCTTCCAAAGCTTTTTTCTTTTTACCTTTGTACAAAAGCATAAAATACATCAGTGGCCAGGATTTCTATAGATCTTCTCTGGATTAAGCCCTCTGATGAACTCCTTGCAGTTTGCAGCATCTTTCTCACAGTGAGGAGTCCAGCACTGGACACAGCACTGCACACGTGTCCTGGGCTAAACTGAGACAGAGTTAACTTTCTTCATAATAGCTAGCAAGAGGCTGTGTTTTGGATTTGTGCTCAGAAGAAAGCTGATAAAAAGTGATGTTTACGCAGCTGCCAAGGTCTTTCAGCTTCTCTGGCTGTCCGCAGACCAGAGAAGCTGGGAGGGAGGACAGTCCCAGTTACTAGCCCAGGATTTGATCTTAGGTTTGGGATTGAGACCCAAAGTGGCCAATAATCTATTCCATAACATACACGTCATGCCCAGTATATAGGTGAGGACCCTCTGGAAGACCGTCCCTTTTTTTGGTTCCGGATCTCTTTGGCTCCGGGTCATCTCACTCCAGGTGGTCGCTCTCCCAAGGCCTTCCCCTCCTCC
>NW_010123059.1:81894-92219 GCF_000699245.1 Pterocles gutturalis
ATATTTGTATATAGTATTATTTTCAATATTATTGTAGTTTAGTTATTAAATTGTCCTTATCTCTACCTGTGAGTCCTTTTTTCCCTTTACCCCTTTAATTCTCTCCCCTATTCTCAGGGTGGGGGGGGGTGGGGAGTGTGTGATTAGGTGAGTGGGTGTGTGTGGTTTGCCCCCAGCCAAGGGCAAACCCATCACAACATGTCATCTCATAAGAAAAATTCAGGTCCAGCCCATCTGCAGTCTGATCATTTTAAATTTGCATTTCACATAGCAGCAGGTGAAGGCATTCAGTACCTTCCAGGCTCAGCTTTTTACCCTGACTGATCAGGAGTGGTGCATGCATTTGCTATGACAACTGACCCTCAGATTTCTGTCAGCAGTTGTCAGCTTTCCAGTATTGTAGTTTTCTAAGTTTTAGGACTCTCAGGTTGTTAATGCCATGGGCTGTTGACCTAACAGCATTGTCAGCAGATGTCCCCACTGAATCCCTCCCAATTGCTGTGACTTTCTAACACATTTTTCCTTGGCTTCAGGATGCCGAACTGAGCTGCAGAACACTTCCCCAAATAACAAGGGTAACAATGACAGTAACAACAACAGCAGAAGGAAAAAAGACCCATGCAATCAGTCAGGGAGGAAATTAGGACACTGAGGTTGGGAACTGGGGGTAGGAGTAGATGCTCCAACTGACAGGAAAGCAGATTGAGTTTGAAAAGATTTTTTAGGTGTGTATACAAGAGGACTCTAGGATATCCCTCCTGAGATTATCTGTGAGCTCACCTTCTGCGGTGGCTTCACCATTAGTGGAGAAGAGACAATGCTTTTTGAAAACTAAGACAGCACATGCAGCACATACACAAGAAATCCATAGTTACACTGCCAGATGGAATAAGGCTAAAAGAAAGAGAGATACATATTTCTTAGACTATCCAAAAGAGGTAAGAAGAGCTAAGTGAAGTTCCTTCAAACTAGATGTAAACCAACACAATGTAGGTACTAAAAATGAGTAAAACTGACCTACTGCACAATGCAGACACAAATAGACTGATTGGGTAACTATAAGCCAAATTTCAGTTTCTCCAGGAGACATATCTGTAAACTCTTTGTGGCACAGGTGGAAGTATAGAAATTTCTGAAAATGTGATCTGGGGATTTTTTAAAGCTTTTTCTTTCCAAGTTTTAACAACTTGGTGCCAGCCTGAACAAGGAAAGAATAACAGTGCTTTCAGAAGCTTCTGTTTCACAGAGATTTGATCTCCCTCTAACAGCATGCTATTGCTATGCATAAAGCCAGCAAGTAACATTGTCATCTGGAAACAGGAGATCATAATTATTTTTCTTACTCTGCTAGTGACTTGGGTTTAGACCTTGAATAAGTTATCTTGTCCCTCTGCGCATGTCTTTTAGTTTTATTTTGCTGTGTGAGCAAGAGACTTGCTAGCTCCAAGGATTTACAGCAGGTATTACGTTGATCTGAGGATATCTAGATTACTACAACATAGCTGAACCAGAGGATCTACAGTTGCTCTAAGCCTGGCACTGCACTGCTTTTCTTACATATTGCAGTGTTTCTCCTTATGGCGAGGTTTCAGCTACACACAAGCACTGAACTTTCCTTCTTCACCCAGTGTATCTTCATCTTTCAGCAAGGCCTTTCCGTGGCAGTTAAGGTAAAAATTCTCCACTAGCTGAAAATAGTTTCTAGTTTTTCACCATCTATTTACATGTGAGGTGCCTGGTCAGCTCTCAGAGGTTTCTTGACATTTTATCAGGGCAGACGAAATTTGAATCTGTCCCTAATTTGTGCTCCTAATTCCCAACCTAAGTTGGGCCCTAGTCTTTCCCAACCTAGTCTCTTAGGCTACATCCTGATTAGTGAAATAAACAGGATGAGAACAGCACAGGACTGGAGCCCCAGCATTCTCTGCAACACATACTTTTATTTGTCTGCATACTGTCCTGCATTTTTGTAGACAATGGTCAGGCTGGTCCAGGGAACAGCATAGACCAAGAACCATTCTCCAGAGGCAGTTTGGATGCAGACATGTGTTTTGGAGAAGGGAATTCAGCCACATAATCTGCAGTGTGCAACTCTCCCCAAGGCCAGTTTGCTAGCAGAGATGTAGCCCTCCATATTTCACCTGGCTTGAATTTTGAAATACATCCTTAAAGCAGTTGTAATATGCCCCATTCTAGGAAAGCTGCTGCCTAATTCTGACAGCCATAAAAGATTTCCCTATGAAGGAAAAGAAGGGCTTCTTAGAACTCACATCTGGGAGGCAAAACCTTCTGCAAAACTTGCTTGTAATTCTTAATAGCACAAGAGACGAAAGACCAGTGCATTTTCCATAGAAATGTTGCTCTCAGATCCTCTAGGCATGTCTGAAAAAACTCCTTGATCTCTCTCTGAGATCTGTCCTGTCATAAAATGGAGTCTGTCACAGAAAGAACTTTAAGATCTTGAAAGGCAAGTGGTATGCAAAAGCAAAATATAATTATTGCTGCAGAGCATTCAGGTTTTTCTTTAAATTCTTGGGGTTTTTATAAGAAAGGTGGTGGTAGGGAAGATCACCACATAACATAGTACAGAAAAGATTTGCACTGACTTTACATCCATACTTCTCCACTGAATTTCACTGGTCTACTTACAGAAACAAGTGTGAAGATCCTGGCCTAGAGAATCAAACGTCAACAACAAAATCCATTTACTAAGGGGGAAATTTGCATTTTGTTTTTCACTCTCTCTCCCAAGGTTTTTCTTAATAAAACTTCAGACAATAAAAGCACAATAACTACAGATACCACATTAAAAATACTCCTCTATCTCAGAAAATTATGTTCTTAAAGCAATTTTGGATTCCCACCTGTCTTTACGACGATATGCTGAATGGCTGGTTTGTGCCAAATCTATTATCATACAAACTATTAAAAAGCCCATAAATCCAAATTACATATTACAATATGCATTTAGCCCAGGAACTTAAACCAGAGTAAGGCGAAAAATTTCTCTTTCTTTCTTTGAAACTATCTTAAAGTCTTTACTGACATGCATTTTCTTTTCTCCACTGATTTTACTGACAGACAATTTTGATAAGTTCTCTTTTCTACCAGCTTTCAATATCTCATGACAGTAGGCAAGCCAATGTCGATATAGCGATAGGATTTTATATGACCACCAATAATTAAAAGTAAATTTTATTTTGTAAGTGATAGCTGGCATAATTTTAAACATATATGCAGTCCTGATATACTATACCTGCCTTGTATAGGAGCAGAATGTGATGCTAGGTGAGACACTGAAATCTTTGTTTCGTCTTCCCTGGAGTAAAAGCCCCCAAGGGAGCAACTGTCCTTTTTCCTCTTTCCTGTGTACTTATTTATGCATTCCAGTGCTACCATAGGAATACAGGCATCAGGTATTCCAACCTGGCTGAAAAGGATGTCACTGCAGTCACACAGCTTCATTTTATAAATGATAAATGGGTATTTAAGAGAGATGATGCCATCTGCTTGAAGTCAAAAAGAAAGTCTATGACTGAAGAGAGAACCAAAACAAAGACCTTCAAAATATACTTCAGGGACCAAAGGCAAGACATGGGATCTCCAAGGACAGACCCAATCCTAAAGCTTCCCCTTTACAACCACTGTAGTAGAGAGGAATCCTATGGGGAAGGGAGGGAGATTTCTGGGGAGGAACAAAGGTATCCCTGGATATCCCTGGACTACGCTATGTCACTGAAACAGTCCCCAGGTACTGGACAAAAATTTTGAACAATGTTCCAGCTACAAAACTCTGCTTCATCAGATTCCAGAGTAGCTTCAGCTTTAGAAGGACACAAAGACGACCCTTGACAGGATTTGGACAGCACAAAGTTCCATGGCAAAAATTCAGAGGCTCAGCAGAAGGAGAGGAAAGAAGGGAGAACATTTTCAAAAATGGGCAGTATACTACAACTATAGACCATATCTTCTGTCTAATCAAACCATGAAGAATTCTTAGAATCATAGAGACCTAGAATATCTAGAGTTATTATATATAATATCTTGAGGGGTAACAGTTAGGACCATTTTATGAGGTCTGTCTTACACTCTGACACTGCAGTTCTGTACGGTCCATGGCAATGATGCCAGGAGATAAACAATCTCTGTAAATTTGATTTGAAATATATATATATATGTATAATAAGTAAAACCAGCATCCTGATATCTAATTCTCCCCTTATGCTCACTCTTTGTGATATAAAGTTCAAACTCTTTCACTTCCTTACACTACTCTGATCTACATCAGAGTGTCTCTCTAAATAGCTGCTGACAAATAGCTCCTTCCACCTTTACAGAGGTCTTAACATAGTCTGTTCATATTTTTTAAGGTGCTCTAGCACATCAGCTCCAACAAAACAAGATTTGCAACTTGGAAAACAGGAATCCCTGGAGAAAACATTTAGGCCCATTGTCTTTTATGAAAGTAAAAAGCTGTTTCCAGCAAGCTATTATTTCCTTGTTCCTACTGAATGCAACATTAGGGAGCTGTCTGAATATTAGCTACACAGTTATTCATAATAATTGTATTCCATTTAAGACTTTTACACAGCAGACTTGACAATAACTATGCTATTACTGCACATCAGCCCCATCTCTATGGTAATACCTTCTGTTTGGATATAAGAGCTCCTCCTCTTGTTTAATGCATCCTACATCAGGTCACTTTCATAAAGTGGAGAAAATGCAGTTATGCCCATTTTGTACACAAGATGTGAACACAGAAACACTGCAATCACTTATGTGCAAAGTCTGTGCCACAGACATGAATTACACTCCAGAATCTAAATTACAGAACTACTGCAATTTCCTTCCCTCTTCCATTAAACCAAATTTGTTTAAACCAATGTAGCAGCAGATCCTCTATGCACAAGAGTAGGGTTGCATTAGAGGCTTGCCCTGTTGCTGGTCACAGACTACTAGAGAAAGAGGAATGCCATTGACACTGGTGGTGCAAGGACTCAAACAGGTAGGAATCACCTGACCTGACTTGAGTGATCTGTAATATGGATGCTTACTATGTCTGACCATGACAATGTCATTTGAGATATGCTAGAGTCTCCCACCTGGCTTCTAGCAGCTGATCTTGAAGGCTGTCAGTCTGTGAAAGCACTGTCTCATTTTGGACTTCCTTGTGCAGTGTGCAGTTGTTGAGACACCTCAGGACATCTCAGGTGGCACTAGAAACCTGCTTGTAGGCAACTGAATCAAGCTCCATCTTGTGTTGAGACACCTCAAGACATCTCAGGTGGCACTAGAAACCTGTTTGTAGGCAACTGAATCAAGCTCCATCTTGAATGCAGCCAGCCCCATGGCATTTAGTCGGCTCAGAGAGTCACACAAGGAAACAATGCCTGTCTTTCACACTTGGCTAATCCTATGGCTTTTAAAGCCATGTTCACTGCTCACACTTTGCATGGTCAGCAATTTCTACTCCAGTAATCTTTCAATATTCCTCCTTGCATTGCTATAAAAGTGCAATCCCCAGTGAGCTAAAAAAATCTTCATTTCTATGATTTCATGACATGCTCATTTGGAGGAGGTCAGGAGAAGTGGTTCTGATGTTTATTATCAGTTACTGGAGATTTTATTTTTTCAGCCGCTTTACCTCCTTTTGCAGTTCTTGCCTTAAGTTTAAGGCATCTGCTTTGAGAGGTCATGAGCTTTATGAATTATAACCTGACTTTGAGCAGGAGGTTTAAGTACACAATGTAAATCACTTTATTGATGGCCCTTTTGATCAACTGTGCAGTCAAAGTCCTTGCTCTGCTGAAACCCCGACTGCACAGCCAATACTACAGCATCCCTGGCTGGCAGGAGGATTCAGGGTCAGTAGCTGTACTATAATAAATCTGCATCACTGTACAGCTGGCATCTTGCCTATCTCTCCCCCTCAGATGCCTTTCCTTGAGAGGTCCAGGTCTAGGGTCTTTCTTCTCTCCTCCATCCTTTTGCTCAGTCCAGTCTGCCATCCTGTCAGTTGCAAGAATTCCTGTGGTTTTTCTGTATCCAGTTGATTAACCAAGAACAAGGTCTCTGTTGCAGTGCTCCACTTTCATAGGAGTGGATCTTAATCTCAGAGAAAAGCCCTACGCTTGAACATAAGGAACAGTGGAAATGCCACCAGTGAGGGTTGGTCTATTTTTATTTATTTGTTTGTTTGTTTTTTCATGAAAGACAACTATTTGAAAAGGTTGTGTCCTTTGTGCATTTTTTTTTGTTTTGTTTTTAGAAAGATGAAACCAAAGGCATTTTTGTTTTTCAAACAGTAAAACTTCCTGTTCAGAAAAAGTGACACATGAATCATTGGGACAATTCAACAATCAAGGAAACCACAGTGCCTCACAAGAAAGGAAATACAGATGAGACCTGAGGAAGAGAGGAAACCTTCAGACTACTCTTCCCATGAGCTACCACAGCAGCTTACATAGACACCACTCAATGCCAAATATCTCTGAACTGTAGTGAATGGAATCAGTTTGATAAAATGAAATATTTGGCTGTGAGGTGGCTGGACTTGAAAGACAACATTCCATTTCTACTCTGAAATGTTCATTCAAAAGCTCTGTTCTCTGGCCTCCTAGCTCTCTGATCCTACTCACAGACTGTGGGAAAGCAGCATTGGCCTCCCCAAAGGAAGATGTGGTTAGGGAGCACTCAAGCCAACCAAACATGTTCAAGTCCATAGGATCACAAAGTACACAAATTAGGGTGCTAAGAGCTGGCTGATGTCATCGTCAAGCCTTTTGTCGTTGTCTTTGAAAAGCTGTGTATGTTGGGGGAGGGTCCTGGTGCCTAAAAGAACGCAGACATCACTCCATCTTCAAGGAAAGGCAAGAAAAAGGATTCAGGAGAACTACAGACTTGTCATCCAAACCACAGTCCCTGGAAGGTCATGAAATAAATCCTCTTGGAAGTTATTTCCAGCCACACGAAGGACAAGAATGTAACTGGAAACAGCCATATTGGATTTACCAAAGGCAATTCAGGCCTGACAAAGCAGGTTGCCTTATATGATAAGACTGGCTGTGTGGACAAGTGGAGAAAAGTGGATGTGTGATGGACTGACTGGAACCCCCATCCCCACCCCTTGTGACCCTCAGGGGGAGAGGAGTTGGAAGGGAAAGGGGTGAAGGTGGGAACAAGGAAAAGGTGGTGGTGGAGATGTTGTTTTCATTTGCATTTTTCTAAAAGGGAAAAGAAATCCCTTGATGCAGTAGATTCAGGGGTGGAGGAGGTTCAAAGTATTACGGGGGCTTAGTTCCCAAGAAAACAACCTGGGAGCAAGAACCTACAGCACAGGATGCTTTCATATTTCATACAGTGAAAATTTACCATAAAAGAAAAATTACAAACTAGAGTACATCCCTCCCCATCTCCATTTCCCACTAATGATTTCTTCACTCCTTTGATGGCAAAGGTGTTCTCTGCTTACATGTTCCCTGTCTGGTAAAATTACTCTTACAATGGTTCGGCTTCAACAGGGAATGGATTTTGTCACTACCATATTCCCTTCTCTGCCCTTCCACCACAGAAAGGACAGATCATACCTGGAGGAAGAGACCAAACACTTGAATCCCAGGCTAGGATCTGTTTCACTGATGGATCTTCCAATCACTGGGTTTTTGTTTTTTTTTAGGTTTTATCATATATAAACCATATATTATTGTATTATATAAATATTGTTATTTTTATACAATTACACAGTATATTTGTTACATACAGTTTGTTACGAAGGCCTCACGTGTATTGTGTTCTATGCATATGATGTATGTTACATGAAATTCATAGCCATTTATTTGCAGATGCAACAGAAAATGCTTTTTATAGATACCTATAAATGTGTTTATGAAGTTGGCTATTACATAAATCCATCAGCAACAGCTTCTTGAGGAACCCAGTTCTGTCACTGTGTGTTAGGTAAGATCTGAAACACTGTACAGAGTTCCTTCAGAGACATCGGCCTCGCGCTGCCTCCTTCCTGCTTCTTGATTACATTTAGACAAGAGGTAGGGGCTCAGAGTGGGCTGTTCTGTGCCTAAGGAAATCTGAAGAGGCAGGAGAGTTCAAGTGTCACCAGCCTTGAACGGTGCCTGAAAAAGAGTTACGGGAATGCGATTTTGGAGATAGACATGCCAGTCCCGGACATCGTGCTAGTTGTCTGCATCCATGCCCAGATCAAGCCCTTAGGCTGGGAACCTGATTGATAGTTTTATTCCTGAATCTTTCACTGATACACTGTTCCCAGGATCAGTCCCATGATTTCTTTCCAGGCTGCACTTATCCAGACACTCAAGTATTACTTAATAGGTATGCTTTGAGTCAAATCTCCGTTAGTAGCTGCTCATGTAGCTTGGTGATGTCATTGGATGAGGTAGGTATCTCCAGAAATAAAGTACTATTGGTTTGTACCAAACCTCTTTGCAATCACTGGAATCTGTCCCACTTGCTAATGCAGAACAAGGAGGGCTGAGTAACAGGAAAATACTCTTAATATAATAGACTGTTGCTCTGTGGGGCAATTTGTCAGAAACAGTTGGGAAGGCTGTGATCCACATACACTCCTACAAGATCACAGTAAGGGAAGGGACAAGAGACAGCAATTTCTGGAATGAGGATCAGGGAAAGGGTGCAAAGAGCAGGATAAAAGCAATTCTCAGAAGCTCTTTGGAAAAATATAAACAATCTGGTAAAGAGGGAGGAGGTGTGGGAGTCAAGCAGAAGCAAATTAAAAGGATAATTAGAAGAGAAAAAAAAAATTGAGTTGCTGAGTACATTTTAGCTGGTGAAGCCAGGGATTTCAGATGTATTCACAGCAGACAGATGGTAAAAAAAAAGTGGAAAAAACAACAACCAACAGCACACCCTATAATCAGTTCCTTAGCATGAATATTAGGGCAATTTAGTTAAGGATGGGGAATAAGGAGTTGGCAGCCTTAATACACAATTATTTTGTTTTGTATCTCTGCAACAGTGGAAGAGGGATCAGAGCAAGCAGCAACAAAAGCCACAGCCTTGGTTTATCATGCGGTGTTAGCAGAAACAGTCAAATAATCCTCACCGTCCACCTAGACTGATACTTTATCTGTAGTTTTTAACTGTATTTTTCACATTTCCCTGTGTAAGATCTTGGGCCTCCCTTTTTTCAGAGACACAGATGTCTTTGGGCACTTGGATGTTTAATCAACGAACATACAGGCTAAATAGATAAATCCTTTTGCCATATCAATAATCAATACATCATAAAGAAAAAAAAAAAGAGTAGAAATAAAGAACAAATGAAAAATAATTCAAATATCTCATTCCCCTATCTCTGAAAACATCAAATAACAGAAGCTTACAAAATAAGAAAAACAGGAAAGAAGGCAAACCATCTCCACAGAGTGGTGAAGAAAGCATGTCTCCCAGTGCAAGAGGGTGAAGGACAGAGCTCTGCAAAGCAACTCCGACCAGTCAGTGCACCCTCATGGCATGGGGCAGAGACCAACACGGTGAATTGCTTTGTCTCAGCACCACAAAAGTTGTTGTGCTCTGTATACAAAAAAGGCCCTTGCAAACCGGCCTGGACATCTCTCCACAGTATGCTCCAGAGCCTCAAAGCTACTTCCCAATCATCTGGGGCCAGGTGGGGTGTCCCTGTGACATAGTTTTTTGGCAGAGATGCTTCATTTTAGGTTGCTTCTCTCTTTTAGTGGCTAAACCGAGATACCTTATAGAACATCAGCTTTCTTGAGGGATGTACTTCAACAGACGACTTGTTTGAGCTGTCTAGTTATAAGCTGGGCTGAACCTATAGATAAGATGAACACAGTCCTCCCCCAGACTTGGACATACCCTAAAAATATGAAACATTTAATTAAAAAATCCAATTCCCACTGAAATTACTAGCAGAACTCCCATTGATTCAATTAAAAGAATAATCACAGTGTTGACAGCCCCCAAACCTGCTAATACATAAGGACATCTGACTCATGAGGACAATAACAAGAGTCAAGCTATTCACACACTTTATTTTTCATGGAATCATGACTCTGGACAGCATAGATGAGATGAAATTGATTTTAAATAGACAAGCATTTTTATTGAAGGCTAAAATTTTCAGATATTTTTGCTGATTTCAACAATATTTTAAATTTTCACTCTCTTGCTAATTGGGGAGATTCACAAAAGAGGAATTATTTAAAAAAAAAGAATAAAGGTTTGGACTTTTTGATGTTTGCTTTCAAAATGAAATGGAAATTAAATGAGAATGAAATGAATCATCTTTGGGAAGTCATGGGAAATGG
>NW_010123060.1:0-1394 GCF_000699245.1 Pterocles gutturalis
TGACTTCCGCCATCTCCCTCAGCACCCTAGTGCAGTTTCCTAGTGCAGTTTCTTTCTATGTGGCTTTCCACGCTTCCCCTCCTTCAAATTCTAGCTTGTGCAGAGCAGTGCTGTCTAGATTCTCTCATATGCAAGAGAGCATAACCACATCACCCATGTCCTCAAACAAGTCAAACGGTTCTTCACTCAACTCACTTTTTTTGAAGCTGCTTCAAAAAAAGCGTTGCTAAATTTTAAAACTGTCTTAGGATCATTCCAGCCTTCTGCATGGACATCTTTTTCTCCCTTCTTTCCTCTGTTCCACTAATAGAGGCCTGTTATCTCTTACACTCTTCTATATTTGTCTTTTCCTCATTTCGTTTCTCTGGATCATGGATTTCCACCCGTTTCCAAAAAGCACTGATGCAGATAAAGCGGTATTAATTTATACCCTTTTCTTTCCATCTTTGTCTCAGATTTTCTCTTGTGGTTTTACATTTCTGAAGCCTCAGTACTTTCACAGTAACACCTATTGTTGTGAAGCACCATCTGGGATATGACTCTAATGAAAAAGGAGATACAGAATAACTTGGGTTTGGAGATATGCTGGTGAGAAACATTTGCTTAACCATATGGAAATTGCATTTCTCTAGAGTGCAGACCTAAAGTTGAAACAGTAGGGATGTCAAGGCAACCTCACAGAAAATTCTTAAGAACTCACACAGTATCTCTCAAAAAGTCTGTCACTTTTCCTTTTTTAATGGAGAAGTTCATTAGCAAGTTAATGAGAAATGGCACTTTAAAGATGCTCTGCTGTAGCTTCACTATATTCCCATTTAAGTCCTTAGTTTTTGATAAGTTCGCCCTAGAAATTCAAGACAATAATATTCTAAATCATTGCTATTCTTTGTGAATTAGATGGAGGACGTAAATGCTGTGCATAGATGTTGCTGTTTCAGATCAGGAATTGTGAAATCCTCATCAGAAAAAGTTTGAATGACATTATTATTTTTTTTTTTTTAACAAGCTCTTTGTTGGGTAGGATGTAAGAACTGAGTCACAGGTTGCTTTAGCAGATTTTTGGGGTAGGAAGGGTTGTGGGTTTTGTTTGTAAATAGAGTTTAATTTCACCCACTGGAGGTAGATTTATGCAATTAAAATTTTAAAAAAGCTTCTGGCACAAGGATATTGCAGCTCTGTAAAAAAGAGAAAGGACATTTCACACCCAGAAGTTATCCATATGGCCAGTGACCACATGTTTGGTAGAGATGTGAACAATATGTCATTGGTATTTACAATTCCAGGTACTTTTCTTGTATGCCATAAAAAGTAATACTTAAGCAACAGTCTTTGCTGTTTAGATCTTTAATGGGTGTGGGAAATTCTCTTTATTTAGCCCTTTATTTAGCCAGGAA